>NC_141550.1:74120000-74420000 GCF_021556685.1 Rattus norvegicus
ATAAGCATTTGTAAATTGACTAAACAAAAATTTAATAGGTGGCTCTTGAAAGTTTCATATCCATACATGTTATATATATTATATATGCATATGTAAGTAATTAAATTATCTGGTATATATTTTAGAATAAGCATAATGTTTATATATTCTATATATTATATGAGTACTACATACATATATGTGTAAATATATATCACAAACAGTATTATGTAGAGGATATGTATATACATATACACAAGTATGTGTATGTATGTATGTACACACATGCATGTCATATATATGATGTATGGAAAGCCATCATACTATGCCATTGGTGAAATAAATAGGCTAAGATAAGAGAGGACTCATTATTGATCATCATAGCGATGGCTTCCTGGAAACAGGAAGAGACAACAGGAAATGTTCTGTTGAATCCAGAGTTCAATTTGAAACCATTGAGAAGTCATTTCTTGGCTGGTTGACCTTGTGCAAATCACTGTCTTCAAAGAACTTTAAAAACCTGACAGCACTCCCACTATCAGAGTTTTATGATGTAATAAAGCTACATTTCTGGAATAACTATAAATTCTCATACAAATTTAGGAGAAGTGCTTTGGACTATAAGAGTCGACAACATTTTCTAATTTCTGGTATTGTAAAAATAGAGGTGGGAGATCAGGGAGCATTTTCAAAGGAAACTGTGACACTTGGTCACCACAGGATCACTAACATTAAGAAAGTAGTGGGGTGGAGTAAATTAAGCCAGGATGCGACTGAAGCAGTCATGATTTCTAAAGCACCGGGCGTGAGGGGGCAAACCCTGTGAAGCACAGAGGGAGCTCCAGGGTGGCCCCAAAGGGCAAATTTGAGAGATTCTTTTCTTTTCTTTCTTTTTTTGTTAAATAAAGAAATCACTTTTATGACAGCTGATACCTATGGAAGCATGAGAAATACAAATTCGAAATAACTTGAGGTTTCAAGTTCACTTGAAATAAAAGTAAACTAAGAACCCTAAACAAATACAGCTTAAGAATACAGACAGCATGCCAGTTGGCTCAGTGAGGATATAAACACTACTGACGCCTGACAGTCCTAGACTGCAGAATGAAGTATCCTATACCTCTACACCCCTGCTTAGTGTATGCCTGCAATCCCAGCACTTGGGGGACGGAGGCCATAGTTCAGGGCTAGCCTGCCCTATATAACAAGAGTCTGTCTCAACAAAAAAAAAAAAAAAAAAAAAAAAAAAAATAGAAGAGGAGGAGGAAGAGGAGAAAAAAATGGCAAAACCTGGGATGCAGAGTTAAAGGCAACTTTAAGGAGACAGAAACATGGCTCCAGCTGCATGTGTAGCATAGGATAGGCCTTGTTGGGCATCAATGAGAGGAGAGGCCCTTGGTCCTGTGAAGGCTCAATGGATGCCCCAGTGTAGGGAATGCCAGGGCAGGGAAGGGGAGGGAGTGTGAGGGTGGGGGAGCACCCACATGGAGGCAGGGGGTGAGGGATGGGATGGGGGGGTTTCTGGAGGGGAAACCAGGAAGGTGGATAACATTTAAAATGTAAATAAAGAAAATATCCAATAAAAGAAAAGAAAAAAAGTTACAAAAAAAAAGGGAGACAGAAACAGAAAGGTTAAACTGCTTGTGAGTCAAGGCTGTAAACTATTGTAGAAGGATAAAAAGAATTGTCTGCTCCTTCACTGAGAAGAAAACATGGGTAGGTTATCATTATAAAGATTAGGGAGGGGGTAATGCCATCAAAATAAGTCAGATGAAAGCTAGAGAATTCATGGGACTAGGCAGAGGGCAGAAAGTGAGGCAGTGCATCTGTAGCTTGTCTCTGCTCCTTGCCTAGCCAAACTCCTCCTGCGCTTTAGTCCCAGCCAGAGCCCCAGGCTTGGCAATTTTGTACTTATGCTTTTTAGAGTCCAAAACCCACGTGAGGCCATAAGCACATAAAAATGTCAGCCTTAGGTTTCTGTCGTTCCCACGTGACATCTTGCTAAAATCTGAATTATAGAAGAAACAAACAGGTAGAAAGCTAAAGACTTTCCTCTTGCTACTGCAGCATAAATGATGTAAACATCTGAAAACGTTTTTCTGACTTTCGAGATGGCGGCTTTCACTCACAGGTTCCCTTCGGTTGTTGTACGCCAGAAACTCTCGTTTGCTTGTTTTAGTCATTGCCTTCCCTTTTCCTGTTTCTAAGCATCTGCTGCCCACACAGTTACAACCTGGGTTTGCCCAAATGCACCATCATGAATTGTGAGCGAAGCATTTCTTAGCATGAGGTAAGTGACCTCAATACGGCTGAAGGAAACATGGCAAAGGCTTGAGAGCGAAAGCCAGATATGAAATGAGTCTGATCTCTGTTCTCTCGTGAGAACATGTAAGAGCCTCTCCAATGAATTAGTGATCTTCCCAGGCATAGCTTAAGAGTAATCAATAACTGTTATGTGTAGCCCGAGACCCTTCTCACCGTGATGCATAGGCATCAAAGAGATTTGATGCTTTCAGTACATTCTCCAGTTCATGTGTAGCCACCATCATTATCAAGTCACCAACGAGTATGTGGTTAGGGAGTCTGCTTACCCATGGCTAGTGTCCTCATGCCTTAAGGAGTCCAGGGACATTTCAAGCTATTCAACAGCTTGCATCATGGTGCACTCTAGCTGTGTGTGGTAGCACATATCTGTAATCCTAAAACTGGGAGGAGGACCAGAAGTTCAAGGTTTGGGTACGTATACTTCCTCCAGTCCACGGCTCTGATATTTACCCATATTTCTGTCCGCCCATTGTTCTTGCGGCATCTCTCTGCCAGGGAGTAGAGCTCCACGGTGGTTTCTGATATGAGGTCTACATTTTTGCCTTTCACGATGATCTGCATCACCCTTCCCTTGTTAATGTGGGCATCAAAGGTGCTGTCCCAAGGCGGGTACATGGTCGGCTTTTTCTGGATGTACATCTGCCCGTTTTCTAGGAAGAGAAAAAAAATAGTGTCCTGTTGATCTTCTGTCAGCTCTGGAGAATAATTCAATTCTATTTAATAGTGGCAGCCATTCCCGCTGCTCTCTTGTAACATAACTCTGAGGCAAAGGCACAAATAACCCTGAGACAATCGAGGGCTGAATGAGACAGGTCCATGGTTAGATGCAAGGTAACATTGTGTCTGTGAGATCCAATGTTGTTAAAGCAACAATAATCTGTGAATGATTTAAAACTGGAAATGTTCCTTTCCCATTCAAAGTTGTTTTGCTTCACTCTGAGAGTGAGCATCTGAGGAAATAATCTTTAAAAAGCCTTTTATGGCCAGGCGTGGCTATGGCTGGGTGTGGTCACGACTGGGCGTGGTTACGGCTGGGCATGATGGTGGGCACCAATTACACCAAAAACGGCCCACAGGAGGGTGAAATAGTAGCCTGGAGAGTTCCCACAGCCCATCTGTGCTATGTAGCAAGACAATGTCTCAGAAAATCACCAGCAACAAAAGTACGAGAAGCAACCACTCTTTTATGTCCTTAAAGCACTTCCTTTGTTAGCCTACAATAGCTTGGTCACATGACTGACTGATTCCACTGGCATCAGGCAACTAAGTCCCCATAAAACTTTCATGTGAAAGACACCATGGCATGAGTCCCACTTATATGGAATGATCTTTTAATATTTATTTATTTATTTGAGACAGGGTATGGAATGATCCTTTAATATATATATATATTTGAGACAGGGTTTCTCTGTGTAGCTCTTGATATTCTGGACTCACTAGACCAGGCTGGTCTGAATTTCACAAAGATCCACCTGCCTCTGCCTCCTGAATGCTGGCATTCAAGGCGTGCACCACCATGCCTGGCTGATCTCTCTCTCTCTCTCTCTCTCTCTCTCTCTCTCTCTCTCTCTCTCTCCCTCCCTCCCTCCCTCCCTCCCTCCCTCCCTCCCTCCCTCAGACAGGGCATCATTAGATAGTCCTGGTTGGTCCCTAGTTCACCGTGTAGCCCATGCTAGCTGTGAACTTTCTACCTTCCTACCTTGTCTCTCAAGCGCTGTGAATGCAGGCATGCGTTTCTACCCCAGCTTCCTTTCCTAATCCTTGAGTGAGGATGATTTTTACCCTCCTGATGCACCTAAGCAGAAGCTGGCAACAATGCAAAGGAAGCAGTGGAGCTCGCAGCAGACTTGCATATGACGATGGGCGGGAACTGGAACAGAAGCTACGACTAGGCTGATCTCTGCTCGAAGCCAAACATCAGATTGAGCATGGGGACCCCAATGGAGGAGTTAGGGGAAGGGCTGAAGGAGCTGAAGAGGTTTGCAACCCCATAGGATGAACAACAATATCAACAACCAGATCCCCCAGAGCTCCCAGGGACTAAACTATCAACCAAAGAGTACACATGGAGGGACCCATCGCTCCAGCTGCATATGTAGCAGAGGATGGCCTTGTTGGGCATCAATGGGAGGCCCCTGTGTAGGGGAATGCCAGAGCTAGGAGGCAGGAGTGGGTGGGTGGGTGAACACTCTCATAGAAGCAGGGGGAAGGAGGATGGGAGAGGAGGGAAAGGGGATAACATTTGAAATATAAATACATAAAATATCCAATAAAAATAAAAAAATAAATTCATTCCCCTCAACCCCCAAATCTCCCTGGTAGGGACAAGAATTTCCAAATTGAATTAAGTCATTTTGTCACATCTTCTACTCATGTTGGATTTTCTCTGGTATATATTCTTTGATCATCTCGCTACAGCAGAAAACTGCTGCAGTATTTTATCGTTTCTTATAATAATAAGCTCATTAAATATCGTATTTAGCAATTCAGAGACATTGGTCGGGCAAAAGAAAAACAAATCCACTTAAAGTAGGAATGCGAAGTCGTGTGTTGGTCGTTCTTCTATAACCCAGGAAGCCAAATCCAGTGGGCATTCAGCAGCAGCTCATATTTATCTTAAGGATTTACAAAGTTGAAAAAGTTGAAATTTTACACTTTAGGGAAACATGGCCAACAGAGGTATAAACTATTGCACTGTTAAGAATTGAAAAGGAAGGAGGCGATTTTTAAAAATTAATGTGAATTTTCATTAATTCTTTGAGAAGTTCATGCATGCATACAGTGTATTGTTTGCATTCTTGTTTCTCTTCATAGTTTCTGCCTGATCCACCTCTGTTCCCCTCTCCACACCCTACTTCCTCCCAAATTTGAGTCTTGGTTGGTTTCTCTCTCTCTCTCTCTCTCTCTCTCTCTCTCTCTCTCTCCCTCCCTCCCTCTCTCTCTCTTCTCTCTCTCTCTCACTCCCTCTCTCTCTTCTCTCTCTCTCTCACTCTCTCTCACTCTCTCCCTTCCTTCCTTCCTTCCTTCCTTCCTTCCTTCCTTCCTTCTTGTAAATACTTTAGCAAGTCCAATTTGTACTCTCCAGTTATCCACTGATACAGTGATATCCCCTGGAGCCCGGTCAGCCTTCCTCAGGACCATACCTTAAAAGGAAACTGACACATTCTCCCTGAGAAATCACTAACTGTTAATAGTTCCTCAGTTTGGGGTTGGGAGCTCACGAGCTCCTATAAAGGGAAGGGAAGATTTTTATGGGTAAATTAAAATATGTATGCTAGATTGGGTTCCTTGAAAAATCAATGTTATTATTGATCATAGTCTCTTAGCTTCCCTGTCAAAGTATTCATTCTCATTACTACCATGCTCAGAGAAGGGCAGGCATCCAGGAGGTAAGCCACTTACTGTACACTTTCAGTCACTAGGTTAAGAATACCTACAAAGTAGACCAGAACTCTGAATCTTGCTCTAGTTTCATTTCTGTTGCTATGATAAAAATACCCTGGCGGAATGTCACTTAGGAGAGAAAGGGTTTGTTTGGGTGGAAATCCTAGGTTACAGTCTATGTGGAGGTGGGGAGGGAGTCAAGCCAGGAACTCAAGCAGCTAGTCATAGTAGTGCAATCACAGTCAAGAGTAGAGGGCAGGGGCTGGGGATTTAGCTCAGTGGTAGAGCGCTTACCTAGGAAGCGCAAGGCCCTGGGTTCGGTCCCTAGCTCCGAAAAAAAGAACCAAAAAAAAAAAAAAAAGAGTAGAGGGCAATACATTCATGCAGCCTACTTGCTAGACTGCCTGCCTTTGACTAGTGTTTCCTCTGTTATCCTGCTCACGAACCTTGCCTAGGGAATGGTGTCACCCAAGTGAACTTAGTCTTCTTACGTCATTTAACAGTCAAGATAATTCCTCAAAGACATTCTCACAGGCCAATGTGATCTAGATAATTCATTACGACTTTCTTTCCAGGTTTTTCTAGATTGTGTCAAAGTGATGGTTAAAACAAACCAGCATATCTGTCTTTGTGTGTACAATGAGGATTGCTGTTTTCAAAGGCTCCCAGGCTAATAGTTCTGTTTCCTATTTATCCCCTCTCCCCCTACTCATCATGGAAAACGCAACCTCATACCCTAAACATAGCAACCTGTACAAATTCTACAGAAGGAATCTTTGAACTAGGTACTGTCTAGAGTGATGATTTCTTTTCAGAATGTAACCTGAATAAAAATAATAAATAAAAATCCAAAGTCCACTGGGCAATCTATTGCAAAAAAAACAAAACAAAACAAAAGCAGTTTTGTCCTTTATCTGACACGGTCTCTTGATCCATATGACCAAGATCAAGTTCAAAAGCAAGGACAAAAGAAGAGGAAGGTAAAAAGAAAAAGATTGGCAGGAGGTAAATGTCAGTGAGACCCGAGGTTGGAGGGAGGACCAGATCTATGAGATCCATTAAGTCAAACAGGGCTTTGAAAGAACTCAGCCATTTTACACTTCAAAGATGTCCGTGACATTTGAAAGGGTTTTAGGTGGGAGCAATCGGCATTTTCGCTTTTAAGACAGCAGAGAACGCTGGACGGAAGAGAAATCAAGAGCGTCCAGTCTCATAAGCTTTGATGCATTTGGAGCAGCTGGAGAGATGAAGTGAGCAGGATGGGGGTGGGGGGCACAGTTTGATATGTAACCCCAGAACTCAGAATTCTCTAGCATCTGGCTAGAGGCTCTCGATGCAAGCCTCAGTTTCCTCTTTTATCCGCAAATGCTCCTAAACCCTAACGGAGACCCTTCTAGGGTCACTCCATTGACAAGAAGGTGCCCTTCTCTGGGCCCTTTCTCATCTTGCTTTACCTTCTCAGCCCTCGCTGCTAGTTTGAGTGCCGACACTCTAACTTTTCTTATTGCCTGTCTTCCTCTGTGGGACTGGAAACTAACTCTGAAAGGAGATAGCTTTATGAGCACTTTATGTGTTTTTCTCTCTGCTCTAGCTCCAGGACCCTCAAAGTGGCCCTCCAAATGCACTTTTTCTATGTGCGTAAGTGGATGGAGATACAGTTACAGTCTATATGCAGGGATATAGACTGGGTGAGGCTGGGAAGGTCTTGGGTTAGGTAGCTTCCTATCTTTCCTTTGGAAGAAACTTTTATTAACATACAGGGATGTGGATCAAGAGGGAACCAGAAGGCTTGATCATCAGTGGGTTCCCTACCCAATGGGATTGTTCTGACTGAACTCTCTAAACAAAATCAGTCTTGGGTATATAGTCCAGATTTCTTCCTTCTCATTAATTACCTTGTTAATATAGTCACAGTTAATAAAGCAGAAATGGTCTTTTATTCATGCAGAATACTAACTGACTAAGGATTCTTTCTAACTTCGTCAGCGGAGGCAAGACACAATAGATATCACATTTAGAATCCATGCTAAGATCTAGGACTGGACAGGGTTAATTTACCTATAGTCATTGAGTTACAGTCTATATACTTACATAGACTATAAAAACCATAGGTATATAGTCTATGTGGATATATAGGTATATAGACTATCTACTTATAGTCTTTAGAGTTGATCCCAAGATCTAGGATTAGAAAGGCTTAATTTATCTACAGTCATTGAAAACAGTGAGCTATTAGTACAGGTAATACATAATATAATCTTCCTTAGTAGATTTTCACCCCTCACCTAATTTCCCCAACTAAATATTCTCTTTATCTTTGCTTATGTGGGGAAAATGATGCAGTGGAATAGATCTGGTAAGAAGCCATCACCAGCCCTGGGTCCTTAAGAAAGAATTTGGCCTTTGTTGGGAATCTGTCTCCTAAACTGTTGCAATTCAGTTCCATCAGACATCCTGGAAGGTTTTGTCTCCCACACACTTGTCTAGACTACCCACCATCTCCTCTTCTTCCTCCCTCACCTTGACCCCAATTAATTTACCTGATTCCACATACTCTTTGACAAGCACGGCACAGTAGGGGTTCACCGCCTCTCCCTGACAAGCTTGACAGGTCCCACAGTCAAAGTTGGATAAACCAATTCGAAGAAACGGTGACATGGTTGTTCCCTAGAAAAATGACAAAAGACAAACACTGTATGATGGGGCTCTAAGACATGTTATTTTTAGTGTTTCATCTCCGCTTAGTGTTTTATCTCGGACAGCCAGGGCTTGCAATGGCCCTGCTATCCATCTGAACAACTGCGTTCATTTCCTTCTCTGTGAAGCACATTGCTGGACTCCCCCTTAACTGCAGACTGGCTCGCAGAGGAAGAGCTCTTTGGAAAGTCCGTGGCACACCTCCATTGTGAGAACTAAGGGTTAATTCTGATCAATGTAAAGGTCATGCTCGACAGCAGGGCAAACATTTTTTTTCAAGGTTTTGTTTCTTCAAGTAGGTGCCCAAACCACAGTAACCAGAAAAGGAGTTTATAAAAACGGAGTCTATTTTAGTCACGCCAGTTAAATATGACACCACAACATTCTTACATAGTCTATTTATGTGTGTCATGGCATTGGCTCCCAGAAGCGAGCAGCTGATCCGTATTTATTTTGGATATTTTCAATATGGTTTGTTCTTGTCAGTGACACAACACACTCAAACAGATACAAGCAATTAAGCTACTCAATGCTACGGAGCCACTTAAAAACCTCTAAACCATTGACCACAGTATGATTGTGTCCCATGCTAAAAGCAAAGTACTTCATAAATGCCAGTGTCCTTAATATGTTTTCTCGGCGCTCAAGACGGAAATCACCCCAGTGTTTGCTACCGTTTTCGAGGCTCGGTGTGTTCTTTTGGTAAGATTTGTGTTATTTTTATTTATATGTGTGCCAGTGTATATGTATGTGGGAATGCGTGCACATAGCCAAGGAAGCCAGAAGATGGAGATAGGAATGTAGGCAAGTGTGAGCCATTCACTCTGAGTGCTGGGAACCCACCTCTAGTCTGCTGAGAGAGAAGCGTATGCTCTTTACCACAGAAGCTGCTCCCCAGCATCCTTAGTCTGAGTCTGCCTCTGCTTCTCCATCTCTGCCATTCACCTCATCTCAATACCTTTCCTTTATCCTCTTGCAAGCATGTATGTACATGTGATGAGCACGCATGTTCACATGTATGGGTACATGCGCTTGCGTGTGCATGCCTGGAGTTTACATGAAGTGTCTTTCTCAATGTCTCACCATTTTATTTAAGGGAGGTTCTCTGGCTCAACCAAGAGATTTTGACTTCCTGCAACCCTAGCTGGCAGGCTTGTCCGAGGATTCCTATCTCTCTCTGCTTGTTGAGTGTTAGTATTACCGGCTATTGCAACACTAGCCTAGCTTTATGTAGGTGCTAGTTATTTGAGCCCCTGTCTTCGTGCTTGTGAGGCAAATGCTTCATCCAGTGAGCCCGTCCACCCAGCTCTAGTTTTTCTTTTTGGCCTGCTTCTTAGGTTCTTGTAGGTCTGAAAACTATCATCTAGTGCTCAGTGACAGAATTGTTCTAGTTCATAGTAAAGGTAAGAAAGTCATTTTGACTTGAATCTTGAGAGATTGTTGTCTCATAGAGCCGAGTTACTACCACCCTGACCTTTGGTGACTCACTGTGCACTGTTTCCAGGTTGGGCTCCTAATTGGGTAGCATCAGCAGCTCAGACTGAATCCGCCTCAGTGATTTCCGTCTTGAGCTCCAAGAAAACATATTAAAGATAGAAGTCTCTAGGCTTGCCAGGGTTTATGTTACGGAGGTCTTGTCTGGGTAGCATAGATTTCTTATTTTAAAAGGCGATGCAGATTTGTGACTTCCCCAGATTTATTTATTCTACATCTTATTCACCCAGAACATGCTGACAGTTTACTCAATGCTAATGTCTGTTTTCCAGGCTAGCCAGGGGCTCCCTTTCCAACAGTTTGGTCACAGGGACATGATAAAATATCTGGAAGATAGAACAGACATTGTGTGGACTCATGTCAAGAATAAAGAAGATCTGCAATAAACACCAGAAGGTGAAATTAACATAGACAAGTTCTCTGACTTGTTCTTGGGGGCTCGGAGCTCATGGGGGCAGAGGGGGAATTTCTTGGCTATTAAACTAGAAGGCAGAACTTGTTGTATACAAACAGATGTACATGTGAGGCAGGATGCCTAAGGTCTGGGCTTGCGAAGTTCTCTTCCGTGAGCTGAAAACATCAACCCATTCATCTTCCCTTACCATCCACGAAAGTCCTCCAAGTCACAGCACCTGTGTATGAAGATGACTATCGGCCAAGCCGTTTCCAACAGGGAAGGGATCAAGTCCTTCCATAGAATTAGCTGAGCAATAAAGTCACGCCCCTCAGTTCTCTCTCCTGTTTCAATACGCATTTCCATTGTACACACCAAGCACCACTGGTGACATGCCTTCTTTCTGTTCAAATCTGCTTCCTCCCCTTTTCTTAATTAAAGGGTTTTATGTTTGTGTTTGTTTTTGTTTTTGTTTTATAGTAAGCTAGGGCCTTACTATATGGCCCTGGCTGACCTGAAACTCACTGTGTACCAGGCTAACCTAGAACCCAGAGACTTTTTTCCATGCCTAGGTTTCCAGATGAAAGCTACCACACACAGGGATTCAGTGGAAATGCGCTTGGAGTGTCTCTTGCTCAATCCTTGGGATGCATCACAAACTCAGCAGAGAGGCTCATTGACAAAGTCAATACTCTCATGTACAAGAACTTACCAAGTCTCTCTGCGGGAGTGCAAACTGAAGTTGTATTGTTCTTGTCCCTGAAGGAGAATGAATGGAGCTCTGGAGAAACTCAGTCATAGTTATCCCCATCCGCATCCCCATACACACACACACACACACACACACACACACACACACATACACACACATATACAATCACACACATATACATATACAATATATATAATATGTAGTAGATATATGTAATTATATATCTTATACATATGTTATATATTACGTATACTGTATGATGTATACATTATATAATATAACTCTGTGTGTGTGCACACATGTGTGTGCGTGCGTGCATGTGTGTGTGTATATGTGTGCACATATGTGTGTGTTCGTGTTCCTGAATGTCTTTACTACCAAGACTGGATTGTGAGAGCAAGGACAAAGACGATATGCCTCTACAGTCAATTCCCCATTTCATTCATAATAGGTGTTCAACACATTTTTGCCAAAGGAGGAACTTCTCAAAGGTAACATTGTTTCTTCCCCTGTGTTTCTTTTACCTGCAAAGGCATCTGCCTTTCAAAAGGAGCCACAGATAGCTGCAGAGGAAATGCACCCCTGTGCAAATTTCCTAGCACTTGTCAGGGGCAGAAGATCCATGTTCTCCTGAGCTCAGCTGCGGGAATTATTTAACCTCTCTTAGCCCGTTTGCTCATTTGAAAGCACTGCTCTGACCATTAGCACGCTCAAATGGCTATGGGAACTAAACGGGCAGACACAGGAAAGATGCTTAGAGTGGGATTGGACCCCCGGTAAATTCTCAATAAATGCTAGTTATTAACAGTAATACATTTTCTAATAGTCTCTCTCCTCCCTATTGGTTTGTATCAAACAGGGCAGGCAGAGAGGATAAACAGTCTTTTAGGGGCATATCTTGGCTGAACGATGTGACCTGTGTCTAGCCTGTCCCCATAAAACCCTACATATATCTCTCATACAGTACTTACGACCCTCTGATACAATCATCTTGTTGTAGCACTTATCATGACGGAGAGCCGCACACCCAGGCAATCTTCTATGCTTTTACTATCGCGGCTGAAAAATACTATCATTATATATACTTGAAATTCCTGAAGAATGCCCATTCTCCCAAGCTCAGTGTTCTCACCATTAGGCGTGATCAAATTTGTTTTTGGCTTATGGATTTGATGCTATCCAGAGTTAGGTATAATTGGCAGTGCATGTGAATTAGGTCACAGGAACTGAGAATGATGGTGTTTTGCTCGTGTATTTCTTTTACCCAGGATGGATGGTGTCCCTGGGCTGGAGAGGCGGCTCATTGGTTAAGAGCACTGACTGCTCTTCCAGAGGTCCTGAGTTCTAATTTCCGGCAAACACATGGTGGCTCACAACCATCTGTAATGGGATCTGATGTCCTCTTCTGGTGTGTCTGACAGCTACAGTGTACTTACATGCCTAAAATGTTTTTTTTTTAAAAAGATACATGGTGTTCAAATGAAATGGCTGGGAGGTGTGAAGAAAATGGATACCAAAGAAAACTTCCCAGCATTCATTATAGGGAGATAGGGAGAAGATGAGTGTTCTCATGAGCTCAATGACAGGAGTCTGTCTGTCTGTCTCTCTCTCTCTCTCTCTCTCTCTCTCTCTCTCCTCTCTCTCTCTCCCCCCCTCTGTGTGTGTGTGTAGATGTTGGCTGTCCTCTTCAATTGCTCTCCTTTTTTTTTTTTTTTTTTTTTGAGACAGTGTCTCTCATTGAACCCAGAGATCACCAATTTTGCTAGACCAGCTGGCTGGTCAGCAAGCCGCAGGGACCTGACTTCTTGTGTCTCCTCAGTTCTGGGATTACAAACACAGGCATGGTGTGTGGACTTTTTCACCGGTGCTCGGGCTCTGAACTCGGGTCCTCTTATTTGCATAATAAACACTGCACTGACTGAACCGACTCCCTAGCACTTAGCTTATTTTTTAATTTAAAAAAAATGGACAGTATTTCATTGCTACAGTTTAGATTCTTGGTGCTTAGGAAGGGTGAAAAAAAAAAAAGAGGAAGAAGAAAGAAACAAAGCCAAACAGAGCAAAAACCAGTTGCCTAATCAAACATGGCCGCCATTGTCTATATTCCCAGGACTCAGGAGATTGAGGCAGGAGGATCATAACTTTGACACCAACCTAGGCTATTTAGACCAGCTTCAAAACCCTCAGACCAAGCAAATCACCACACGAACAAACACACAAAACACAACAGTTATTACTTGCCAAAAGATGTTTAACATGCAGAAGAGAAAATGCACTGTAATTAGAATTAAACTTGGGAGCAAAGAAAAAAAGAATTTGACTTGTAATTATAATTGCTCAGCAAGATATGATTGTTATAATTGGCTTTGAAATGTCTCCCGTAGGCTTAGACTTTGAACCCTTGGTGTCTAGTGTGGTGGTGTGAATATGCTTGGCTCTGCAAATGCCACTATTAGGAGGTGTGGCCTTGTTGAAGTAGATGTAGCCTTGTTAGAGTGGGTGTGGCCTTGTTGGGGTGGGTGTGGCCTTGTTGGAGTGGGTGTGGCCTTGTTGGAGTGGGTGTGGCTTCTTGTAGTAGGTGTAGACTTGTTGGAGTGGGTGTGGCCTTGTTAGACGAAATGTGCTACTGTGGAGGTGGGCTTTGAGACCCTCCTCCTAGCTGCTTGGAAACCAGTCTTTTTCTGTTCGCCTTCCGAACAAGATGTAGAATTCTCAGCTCCCCCAGAGCCATGCCTGTCTGCACGTTGCCATGCTTCTTGACATGATGATAGTAGACTAAACCCCCAAACCAGAAAGGCAGCCCCAATTAAATGTTGTCCTTTGTAAGAGTTGCCTTGGTCATGGTGTCTCTTCACACCACTGGAAACTCTAACTAAGACACTTAGATTGTGTCACTATTTTGAAGGCCATAGAGCCTTGTGAAGGTAGGGCCTATGTGACAGAAGTAGATCACTGGATGTCCTCCAAGGTTACATGCTTCCCTGGTTCTGACCTGTGTTCTTTGCTTACTGGCATAGCAAGATGCGAACGACCCCCACCACATAGTCCCGCTTACAAGGATAGAGCCACAAAAGCATTGTTGTGATTAAATTGGCCCAAAGCCTAAGAAATTGCTGTGAATCTTCATTGAGTTAAATTATACTTCTTAGCTGGGCAGTGGCGGTACATGACTTTAATCCCAGCACTCCGGAGGCAAAGGCGGGGAGATGGGAAGCAGGGAGGCAGGGAGGCAGGGAGGCAGGGAGGCAGGGAGGCAGGGAGGCAGGGAGGCAGGGAGGCAGGGAGGCAGGGAGGCAGGGAGGCAGGGAGGCAGGGAGGCAGGGAGGCAGGGAGGCAGGGAGGCAGGGAGGCAGAGGCAGAAGCATGCCAACCCAGTCAACAAGGCAAGTTCCCTGAGATATCCAAGCTACACAGAAAAACTGTCTCGAAAAACAAAAGAAAGAATATATATATATATATATATATATATATATATATATATATATATATATATATATTTAGGCTGACATTTCAAAGCCTTTATGCTTTGAGTTTAATTAGTGCTGTTCCCACAGCAGGACTCTGTAGGAGTTCCAGGCTACCTGGCACTCTGATTGCAGAGAGCAGCCTGAGTCCATCCTGAGGACTCTGTTTACACTGCCCTGTTTTCATGTCTTGTGCCATCTACACCCACGTACAATGACCATCTCTCTGTAGTCGTCTGTCCTTCAAGTGCCCCTTTACGTCTTGGCCCGTTAAGACTTCTCTCCCTCTCCCAATTTCATGTCCTCAGCCCTGCAGTCTTACTCGTGCTTGGCTTCATTTTCTCTGGTAGCACTAGAGACAGAGCCTAAGGAATTCCCCCAAGACTGGAACTTTTGATCTCCTTTGAGTAGCTGGTGTTACAGGTCCTCAGCATTAGTTTTGGTTCTGGGAGACAATATAGGTAGCCTGAGGACCTGCGAACTTACACGTCTTCTTTGTGTCCCACAAAGACCGTAATTGTGCTTTATCCATGGTTCCTGCTATCTGACTTATCTTTTGTAGCACAGCAAACAACCCTGAGACTTAAATACCAGCCGCGTATTTGTTGCTTGCAATTGACTGCCATCAATTAGGAATGGGCTCAGTTGGACAGCTCAGATCTCATGGCACGTGAGCTGGCACAGTGGGAACAGCCAGGACAGCTCAGCTTCTCTCTCCATGAGGTCCCTCATCCTCCCAGTAGTGTCTTGGGCTTGTCGGCATGGCAGTTGCTCTAGAAGAGGATGAGAGGGAAGGACACTGCTGGGCCTTTCAAGGCTAGGCACGAACTCAGACAACGGACTTCTGCCACAAATATAACTGGTCCAAGAAGATGTCGGGGCAGCTTTGACTCCAGGGGTGGGTGATCAACTCTCCTGGCTAGAAGACCCTTAAAGAATCTGTGGTTTGTTTTAATACCCGACTATGCCCATCTTCCCAAACACTCAGCACTAAGTACTGGAAACATTATTTTATAGACAAGCCAAGCATTGTCAATTAAACTGGAACCCAATGCTTAGCACTCAGACTTTTTACTTTATGCTTATGCAAAGGTCTTTTTGGTATGTGTGTGTCAGGTGTATGCTTGCGTGTAAGGGTGTGTATATGTGTGGTTTATGAGCATGTATGCACGTGGATGCATCAGACTGTGAACCTGTTCAGGGGCCAGAGGATGCCCAGCGTCCTGCTCCATCCCCCTCTTCCTCTTTCCCTCGAGACAGGGTATCTAACTGAACCCAGAGCCACCCCGGCAGCCAGCAATCCTGTCTGTGGAACGGCAGACATGGAGATGTCTACAGGAGGAGACATAGCATCTGTTTCTTGTGTCAGTTTGATAATCTCTATGGTGCTATCGTCTTAGCAGCCCCAAAGTTATCTCTGAGATAATGTGGCTTTGCCATCTTCTGAGGGACAAGTGTGACTTCTCCCCCTCCTTCCCGCTAAGCTGGTTCTCGGTGAATTAAACTGTAGCACCTGGAACAGGCAAGCTAAATCTGGGCCTGGGCCCGAGTCACAGGGCACCTTGATGAGAAGCTGAGACTGATGTCTGCATTGTTATCTTTCCTTTGCTTAGCACTACACACGTGGGCGTAGGGACCTTGGGATGAGTGAAGAGATGAAGGTGCTCCTAGGTTTGCAAAGGAGACCATCTCAGAATCAACTCAACTCCATCCTAGCCCATTTCCATTTCTTAAGCAAATGTCTGAAACTCTGCGGCTATATTCTTCTATGCGCAAATCAAGGCATTGAGTAGACAAGCTTCCTAGGAGTCTCCGAGGGATTGGGTCTGTCCATGTTCCGAAGATTCAAAGAATTAACCCATAGAAAATGCCTATGAGTAGCCAGTGGAGAAGTAAGTTAGAGTTTTTCCCAGACAGCCTAGGAAGTGCTTCCTAATGAAAATATGACAACTCACACCATGGATCAATTCATAAGCCCAGAGTAAGCCTAAACTATTGGCTTATAAGTTGATGAGCTGATGCAAACATTTATTCATTAAGTGCTGGCTAAACCACCAACTGGGTTGTAAAGTGTTATACTGGATACAGGTATGGGATTGGGAGTTAACTCCAGATAAGCTATGAGACCTCAGACTGGGGTTAGCCTCTCCTCCTAGAGAGGACCAGGAATGGAGATGGCGGGCTTCACTTTCTTGCCTTCTTATCCTATGAAGACTGTTGGTAGTGTCAGGGACAGGATGAGAAACAGCAGTGAGCTGTCACTGCAGGGGACACCAATGACAACACTCTTCTGTGTTTACTGCCGCATTAATACCACTTCCTCCTAAGGGTGTGTGACACTTTTCAGAGAAAATACAATGCTCAGTGATGTCACCAAAGTGAGTAGAAATAGCTGTCCCTAGGTGAGCCGACAGTTTATGTAGAATAGTATCATGCAGGATAGTGGAGTCCTCTGTTCTAGTGTTCTAGCAATGCTGATGTGGGCCACTTCTGTCACATAAAGAAATACTGCAGGCTGAAGGGAAAATAAATGTGACCAGATGTGTGTACCTGAGTCCGTGTGTCTTGTCTGTGCCTTGTTGTTATACTGAAGTGCCCCCGATTATAAATGAGCACGTTGTGAAGACTTGGTGTCAAAGTTTGAAGCTTCAACTCCACGTAAACTATAAAACTAGGCAACATTCTCATTTCTGGGCTAGCCTGTTCACTGCCACGGATTTTCTCATTTGGAAGGAGGTCAAAATGAATATACTATATAAAACCCATTATCTACTGCTACTGGTTCAACAAATAAGACCCTCTATACTTATTTTTCCATAACTGATATCTCATTAACGGTGGGTTGACTAATCAGCTAATTGAAGCCTAATTCCTCTTTAAACATTTCAAAGTGGTACGTTAGTTTTCTACCTGTGTGTATGAGCATGTCCAGGGTGAGGGTGTGAGGGAGCACACAGGCCACAGTAGGCACGTAGAGGTTAGAAGATAACTTGCAGGAGCTGGTTCTTTCCTTCTGGGACCAACCAAGCTCAGGTAGTCAGGCTTGGGAGCAAGCCCCTTTGCTCACTGGGCCATCTCATTGGTCCCTGACGCCTAATTCATAACATTCATTTGAATATGCCAGCATAGCTGAGGATGAGAAGCCTCTTCTCAATTAGTGTATAAAAGGGGCAGCAGCAAGAACATCTGCATGGTCTATTCCCTCCATCTGCCACCATGACTTCAAGTTCAGTGACTTCTAGGCTCACAGTCGAGAAGGAGACACAGGGAATCAGGATAATGAGTCTTTCTTTCCCTCACTCCCATCGCATTTAGGCCCCATGGAAAACATGGGGATTGACTTATAATATGTTCAGAACGAACGAGTGGAAGGGTGGATCAAGTGAAATAAAACGATCATGCTAGTGATTTTTGTTTCACCGAGGCCACAATCCTTGACAGGAACAAGGGGTGAATGCTTCATGATGGTTTACAGTTTCGGAGAATTTTAGCCCATCCCAGTGGGGAAGAGAGAGCAGAGTCATTCTGTGTATATAAGTAGAAGTAAGTGACAGAAGCCACTCATGTCATGGCAGGCCAGGAAGTACAGACAACAGAAACCAGAAATGGCATATAACCTTCCAACAGCTGGTCTACATGACCTTCTACCAGTAACCCTCCCCACCTAAAAGCTCCATAGCCTCTCCACCTAGCATTACCAGTTGTTCTAGTTTCATTCTGTTGCTTTGACAAATACCATGATAAAAAGCAACTCAGGAAGAAAGGGTCTATTTGGCTTACACTCCTGGGTCATAGTCGATCACTGAGGGAAGTCAAGCGAGGAACTCAAACAGGAGCTTGAATCGGACATCGTGGAGGAATGCTGCTTCCTGACTTACAGACTCATGCTTTCTTATACAGGCAAAGATCACCAGCCTAGGGAATTGTGCCACCCACAGTGGGCTGGGGCTTCCCACATCAATCAAGACAATCTTCCCCATGCCCACAGGTAAATCTAACCTGGGCAATCCTTCAATGGAAACTTTCTGCTTAGGTGACTCTGACCTGTGTCAAGTTGATGTTAAATCTAATTGGGACACCAGCTGAGGGACAGTCATTCAAAACATGAAACTGGAGTATATTTCCCATTCAAATTATAAGAACAATGAGTAAGTCAGAGAGGGATTCCCTAATCTCTCCCATTTTGAAAATCATAAGGTCCTTCTTTTGGTCTGGTTTCTCATGTAACAGATGAACAGACAATGGAACTGAAACTCAGAGGAACCAACATGAGATATCTGTTTACTCTGTGGTAGAAGTGGGAGTAGGAGCCAAGAGTCCATCGTCTTCCTACTGCCTGAACCTACTATCCTGACATCACTAGTGCACGAAGATGACAGAATGAGGGGATTTGCTCCAGCTTAGCTCGCACTGTAAACCAGCGCAGTGGGCCTGATGAAAGCATGGCTCCTTCCGTTTTTTTTTTTTTTTTTTTTTTTTGCTTGCTGGAGTTTATGCTGTGCACTGTTCAACTTTGACCCTCCGTGCTGAGATGGATAGAGATCTCCAAAACCATGGGTTACAGTAAGCCCTTCCTCCTTTAAGTCGCTCACACCAGGCATTCTGTCACAGCAGGAAAACTGTAACTAATGCAAGTGTAGCAAAGAGATTTCCTAAGAAAAGCGTCGAGGGCTGAGCTCTCATAGAAAATGGAATTTAAAAAGCTTGGTACTGCACCGCAGTTTGAGAGATACTGTAATGACATAGTATTTGAATTACAGTCCTTGCTAAAACACAATCTAGCTGATGCTCTATTTGCCTTTTTATAGCCCTCACAGGGATAAAGCCATGACTTCAGCAGCATTGTCTAGCATTTGTTTCACTTACTGTATCTTTATTGTGTGGAATGAGTTTACAGCCAAACCGAGCAGAGAGGTGCAGAGTGTTCCCACAAGTCCTGTTCCGCTCACTCGGAGCTTCCCCACCATCCACATCCCTACCCGACACATCTGGCTTAATCACCGTCGTCACATAGAAGATACAGTTGGCAATAGGGCTCATTCTTGGTGTTGTACGTTTTATGGGTTTGGGTCAAATAAGGCCGTGTTCCCACAATGTCAGGGTCCATAGGGAGCTCTGTTACGGTCCTAAAACTCCTTTGTGCTCCATATCATCATCTCTCCCCTCCGCCAGTCCTTACAGACAGAGAGCGTTCTCTAATCACGGAAATAGCGTGGAAGTGATGTTAGAAGAGAAGGTCAGGTAAACAGAAGAAAATAAAAGGTCCTGAAGCAGATGAAGATGAGCATACATGTGTATATAAGTTCTGTGTGTAATGAAAATTATACTTAAAGTCAGTGGGAAGGCGAAGATGGGTCTAGTAAATGGGACTATGTCCCTCTAATTGAAGCCCTGTATCACAGCCAAGATCAAATTAAAATCTAGGCAGATGGAAACTATGTAGAAACGAGACCAGTCAACCACTAGAAGTACTAGGTGGTGTAGATGAACGACTGGAATCTTTCGGAGCCAGAGCTTCCCAGGTGTGATACCACAGAGACGTCCCACAGGGGAAAACACGTCAGCACTGTTTCATGTAGAAGTCAAAGGTGATGGACACTAACAAAGCACATTAAGTGACTGACACGTCTTTGGGAAACACGTGACTACGGGCTTGACACATATGTGAAACCTCTTCACCATCAGGAAAAAGACAAACACCCTAAGAAAACTGTAGTACAAACTCAACACAGGCAAACGGAGAGTGACAGGAATAGAATACAAGCAGCTGGATTTCCCTAGATGTGGACAATGTGTAAATTAGTCACATACATGATCCCACCTCTACAATTCCAAAATCTAGAGAGCTCTGAGAATTGAGAGACTTATCTGGTGATGCAAACTGAATTTGTAACCGAATTACATGAGAGATATATTCCACTCAACCTAATGATTAATGATTCCATGCATAGTTGACTAGTAATATGTGATGTATAATTTCATCATCTTTATAGTAATGTCTTCTAAGGCAGATTTGGCCATAAGGGATGTATATAATCTCTGGAAGAGAAAAATGTGGGGATTGGAGCCATGGCTCATCTGTTAAGTACATGTGCTGCTCCTTCAGAGTACCTGAGTTCTGTTCCTGGAACCTGGAAGGTGTGGAGCACAGCTACCAGTACTTCCGGCTCTGGGAGATCTGATATTCTCTTCTGACCTCAGTGGGCACTGACACATGTCTCTCTCTCTGTCTCTGTCTCTCTCCCTCTTTGTCTCTCTCTGTCTCTCTATCTCTCTGTCTATCTCTTTCTGTCTCTGTCTCTCTCTGTCTGTCTCCCTCTCTCTCTCTCTCTCTGCCTCTCTTTCTCTCTGTCTTTCTCTGTCTCCCTCTCTGTGTCTCTCTCTCTGTCTCTCTGTGTGTGTGTCTCTCTCTCTGTGTCTCTCTTTCTGTGTCTCTCTCTGTCCCTCTCTCTCTCACACACAATTGATAAAAGTAATAAACCTAAAAAGGAGGGAAATATTTAGATAATTTAAATGATATAGTTAAATAATAAACAGTAAGGTATATTTAGGGAGATATACCTACAAGAATGCCCTATTGCAGAATTATTTCATAATAATCACTCTGGACTAACCTTAATATCAAAAACCAGGATATTGTTTAATCATATTATAGTCTGCACTACAGTGGGATATTTTTATAATGGACTAATTATGACTCATTAAGGTAAAAATATTTACATAATATGGTTAGGTCAAAGACATATTAACTGCAGCATTTATAATAAGAGCTTATTTTGAAAGATACACGCATAAGTCTTAGTGGGAGAAAGTTTGGACCAAAGTATTATCTAGGATGGATTTTTTTTTATTTTTTTTAATATTTTTTTTTTATTAACTTGAGTATTTCTTATATACATTTCAAGTGTTATTCCCTTTCCCGGTTTCCGGGCAAACATCCCCCTCCCCCCTCCCTTTCCTTATGGGTGTTCCCCTCCCAACCCTCCCCCCATTGCCGCCCTCCCCCCATAGTCTAGTTCACTGGGGGTTCAGTCTTAGCAGGACCCAGGGCTTCCCCTTCCACTGGTGCTCTTACTAGGATATTCATTGCTACCTATGGGGTCAGAGTCCAGGGTCAGTCCATGTATAGTCTTTAGGTAGTGGCTTAGTCCCTGGAAGCTCTGGTTGCTTGACATTGTTGTACTTTTGGGGTCTCGAGCCCCTTCAAGCTCTTCCAGTTCTTTCTCTGATTCCTTCAACGGGGGACCTATTCTCAGTTCAGTGGTTTGCTGCTGGCATTCGCCTCTGTATTTGCTGTATTCTGGCTGTGTCTCTCAGGAGCGATCTACATCCGGTTCCTGTAGGCCTGCACTTCTTTGCTTCGTCCATCTTGTCTAATTGGGTGGCTGTATATGTATGGGCCACATGTGGGGCAGGCTCTGAATGGGTGTTCCTTCAGTCTCTGTTTTAATCTTTGCCTCTCCCTTCCCTGCCAAGGGTATTCTTTTTCCTCATTTAAAGAAGGAGTGAAGCATTCACATTTTGATCATCTAGGATGGATTTTTAAATTTTATTTATTTTTTGATTTTGGACAGTGCTTTCATACAGAACTTTGGCTGTCCTGATACTCACTGTACAGACCAGGCTAACCTTGAACTCAGAGAGCCACCTGCCTCTGCTACCCAGGTGCTGGGATTAAAGGTGTTTGCCACCATACCTGGTTGATTACTTCTAGAAGTTGAATTATCACAATTCAACTTCTTAAAAACGATTAGAATAAACATATGTGTGTGTAGCAAATGTAAGAAGAAATGGATCTGAGATGTGAGGGAGGACCGGAGCAGGTTGGAGTTCAGGTCAGGAAAGCAAAGGGCAGGGGTTCTTTGGGAAGAGGAAGGGAACTACCAGGAGGGAGGTAGGGGGGATGGGGGAGGACGAATGAGAACCAAAAATATTTCACACAGATGTGAAAATTCACTCATGAAACCCCCCCCCACTCTGAATGCTAACTTAAGAAAAATCCCTTAGAAAAAGTGACTGTTGTCATAATTTAGCCACATGTGCAACACAAAGAAAAATTCTTTTTGTCTTAAGTTATGAAGTCAGTCTAACATTTTTGCCCAGTAGAATGGACCCTTCCCACTAGAAAGAAGAGAGAAATGAAGTGTTCAGAAGCTCAGACTTCTCGGGGCAGCTTCTGCTGATGCTGAGGTGCATGGCCCAAGCCCTCTCTTTCCAGTTCCAGCCTGTTCTCCCTGTGAGACCTGCTTATCCGGTGCCCGGCTCACATGCTGCACCCATTAAGATCTCCAGGTTTGATAAGCACTAGTAATTTGACAGGCCCTGTTCCATTGAATGCCAATCCATCATGAGTCTTATGTGCGAAAAGTGCTTTAGGCTGAGATGTGAGAACCGAAGGTCATGCCAGGAAGAATCCTCCAGGACTCACAATGGGAAATTCTCAATTCAGGAAGTCATCCTCAGCTTCAAATATATCAAATCAGTAGATGTATTTCCCCACAGTGGCGTCCTCCACCGGGCTGGATGGTTGGTTTTTAAAAATATTAGATGGTGCTGTGGAAACACTAGTGGATTTATAATGCCTTCATAATAATTATAATGCTTACTAAACTCGCCTGCAGCATTTGAAGTTTGGGAGTTGCCATCATGGGGCAGCTGTGACAGACAGGGCAGGCACTCCCCTTTTAAGCAGAGAGAGTACAGGAAGACAGGATAGAAAGCCAGTGGGGTTTGAGGTGGAGGTGGGATAAGGACTAGCGACTAGCAAGATGCCACAACAGAGAGCCAAGAGATCAAGAGAAAGGTTGAAGACAAGGAAAGACCAGGTGTGACTGGTGGTCCTCTATGAAGGGTGTGAGAAGGTCTAGATAGCCTATGACACAATCTTTTCCTCCTGCTAGGGCTCAGGTGCTGGATATCAATTCCCTTCATGTTCCCGGCAGCTGGGTGTGGCCAGGGTCTTGCTGAGATCCGCCCTGTAGGATGGCCCAGACACCAGCCATTGTTTGGGATATGCCAGCAGTAGGTTAGGATGCCTTTGATAAAGACTTCGTTAAGTACATTGACAAACAAAAACAGACTCAGAGCAGTCAGTACAAAAGCAGCCCAAAGCATCCTCTCCGTACAGGTATTGCCCTGACACATAAAAAAAATTGAAATCAAAGTTTGTCTTCCTGGGGAAGAAGACGGCAGGTAGGACCACCTCATGGAGCTGTGTCTTTTTTCCTTTTCCCTGTGAGGAAACATGTTGGTGAAAGCCACTTCGGGGAGAGAGGGTTTATTTGACTCAGAGTTCCAGGTTACGGGCTTTCCTTGTGGAAAGGTCACACAGCAAGGGGCTTGGGAGAACTGGTCACATTGCAGCCACAGTCAAGAGGAGAGAGGAATGGGTCGATGCACCCCAGTGCTCGGCCAACTTTCTCCTTTTCCAGTAGAGGATTCCTAGCTTAGGAAGAGATGCTGATGTGGCCCAGAGTGGTCCTCCCACATCAATCAACAAAATAAAGATAAACCGCCACAGATATTCACTCCCCCTCCTCAACTTTTCTGTCTTAAAAGGAAATTTCATCTAGTTCTGATGAAGAACTGAAGCCAATGAGGAATTCTATTAATCCCCCCCCCAAGTTATCTTCTAGGAAAATAAATCCATGGAACGAGAGGCTAAAAATTCTGATAGGGGGGTTGGGGATTTAGCTCAGTGGTAGAGCGCTTGCTTAGCAAGCGCAAGGCCCTGGGTTCGGTCCCCAGCTCCGAAAAAAAGAAAAAAGAAAAAGAAAAAAAAATTCTGATAGGGATTCAAGGTAATTCTTATCTATTTCTTTCACTTTAGTGCCCTCACACTGTGGCGCATCTGAGGCGATGCTCTTGTCCCTGGTTTACAGATGAGAACAGAGAGATGAAGCTGTCTGCCCCGTTCTGTACAGTGTCACAGCGCCAAGTGCGAAGGGACACTCAAGTGCCACAGAGGCTCTCCCGGGCACGGTGCTGCAAATGTCCCCTTCTCCCTCGGGGTCTATTCTGGAAGCTCACAGTTATTTGATCTTCTGTAAGCTAAGTGCTATTCTATAACTAATTATTTTTAATTACATCCTACTGAGGGAGTTAGGCTTGCGATCTTCGTGGGGCTCTTTGGGCTCCCACTGTGTGAGCGGCAGCTGTTCCTTCTAGCTGGCGATTAAAAGATGATTTCCATCTTTCACAATGATTATTTACCTCACGTCTCCCCGGTGTTCTCCACAGATACTGTCACCTTGGTTGCTCCCGGTGACGAAGCCACACCCTGTCTCCAGATATTTGCACCAGACATCCAGGAAGCGCAGCACGCGCTGTTTTCTCTGGTTGGCTTCCGCCCTTCCCATACTCCTTCCCCAAAGGCCTCTGCAGTTGAGTTTCCTCACTGGGGATGTGGCTATAAAAGGGAAGCTCTATAAATGGGACCTCTGGGCTTTGGGCATGATGAGGGGTCAGGAAGAGGGGTATTTTTCTCTGCAGGAGTAATTTGCTCACTGCCTTCAGGAGCATGAGGTGGGGACCCTGACTCCAGCTTCCCTGCCCCCATCCCTGGCTTTGTCTTCAGCACCTGACCGACACCCCCCACTTTCTCAGATTCCTGTTGCTGCTCCAGGGTGAAGGAGGCCGCAGAGTTAGAAGGAACCAGCATGCTGAACTAACTTATTTATGTCCTCATTCCATTATTGTCTTGCTGGGACTCTAGTGGTGAGCTCAGGACGCCAGGCTGTGTCCAGACTAGGGTGTTTTAATCCACATCGGAGTAGACTTTTAAGAGAGAAACTGTTAGCGGAAACACTTCCACTGGGAGGTGTGACCCCCAGATTCTCCATTCCAGTCTTCCGTTGCACTTCTCAGTTGGAAGGGACGCTGGGAACGCCATTTGCACAGAGTGTTCAATCATCTCTTGAAAAATGGAGATGTTTGCCTTGTCGTTCCGTCCCCTTAAGGTAACCAAGGTCCTCTAGCCATCTGATCATGGGCTCCAGGGGAGGACAGAGGTTCTTTCCTGCTCTGAAATGTCTATTGTCTTCTCCATATGTCAATCCTTCTGTTGATCTTGGCTCGGTCCCCTGATGCTATGCTGAAATTCTCCCTAAGGGAGGGGGGAGTGACTCTGTCACTGTGGATCCTTTCAACTAGAGAAGGGCTGACACACTACAAACTCTGCTAGTCAGTCTCTCTTTCTCCAGGTGTCCAGACTCACTGATTGTGGTCACCTGTGCACAGACATGAGAGCTTGGCCAAAATTTTCTGTGTAGTGTTGTTGGCAGAGTGGCGAATTTATACTTAATACATTTTATATTGGTGATTCAATGCTAATTTGTGAAGTATATAATTCAATGACCCTAGCATGTTCCTATCACTTCCCAGTTACCACTGCCACCAATTTCCAGAGTGTTTATTATTCTAAGCCCAAATTCTGTACCAAATGAACACTGACACCTCACACCCCATCCCACCACTCCTTGTCAGCCCTCTTTTGTTTTCTGACCAATGGGTTTGACTGTTCTAGGTATACTATGTAAGTTGAAAATTTGTTTGTTTTTTAGGGGCCTCTGAATTATTTCACTTTCACGTATGTTTTTGAGCCCCTTCTGTTTTGCTGTCTCTATCAGAATCTCATCTCCACATAGTTTCAGGTTTCACATGGGTTTCAGGGACTGAACTCAGGTCTCTCACCCTTGCTGACTGAACTGTCTCCCCAGCCTCTTACTCCTTTTAAAGCTCTCAACCTTCCTAATGCTGCAACCCTTAAAAACTGTTCTTCATGGGGTGACCCCAACCAAAAATTATTTTTGTTGCTACTTTGTAACTATAATCTTGGTACTGTTATATATTGTAATATAAATCTTTTTTTTTCAATGATCTCCGTTCACTCAGGGGACTTGATCCCCCAAAGAGTCGCTACCCACCTATTGAGAACCACTGTTTTAAAGGATGAATAATATTTCACACAATAGATACACTGCATTTTGCTTGTCTAGTCTCCTTTGCCCATGGAAGCTCTGGGCCTGGAGGTAATTCTGTTAACTGTTTGAGACACCACTGCGCTGTTTCCTGCACTGAACATACTGGTTTACATTTCCTTCAGCAAGGCAGGGGTTCCAGTATGTACAGCACCCACCCTTATCTCCTTCCTTCTTGGCAACAGTTGGTGTACTGATCATGATGCAAGGGTTTTGATTTAAATGTGCTCAAGGCAGCCAGACATTTTTCTTCCTATCCAAGTGCTTTTCAAACATATCCAGAATAATCAATGTTCTTCAGATATTGTTTGAACAAAGCCTAAGAGTATAATGCACTAAAGGTTCATCGAAAAGAGAACAAAAAACCTTTTTGACTTTTAAGGAGCTGTTAACTCATCTAGAAATAGATGTGACTAAAGCTCCTATGTCCTAGCCATCATACCATTCTAACGTCCTGGTCACCTAGTATGTTCTTTTCTCTCTTTTTGTAAAAATTGATTTTCTTTTTAATTATGTGTATTGTGTGTATTGTATACGTCACCGTGTAGGTTGCAAGTGAGTGCCCGTGTCAAAGAGGCCAGAAGGGAGTATCCTCTCTTCAGGAGCTGGGGTTTTGCTGATGACTCCCAACATGGGTCTCATTTTGCTCTTGACCATTTGAACTGTTGAATCTGGTTAAGGCCTTGCACTAAAGCAAGATCTCAATCAACCTGGCTTTCACCTACTTTGCCAGCAGTGCGTGCCAACATTCAGCTCTGGCATCTGACTGAGCCATCTTGCTTTGTGGGTCAGCCATAGATTTGACCTGATTTCTCAGTCCTCATTCAAGACCTACATGCTGGTGACTAGGGCAGAGAGAAGTGCTGTGGGGGTTACTGCTGACTTTCAGCTTGATGAGATTTAGAATCATGATGGAAACAAACCTTGAGGACAGGTCTGTGAGGCATTTTCTAGATGAGGCTAATCGAGGTGAGAAGACCCTTCTTAAAGGTGGGAGGTGTCGTTTTATGGGCTGAGGTCCCAAATGGAATCAAAAGAAGAAAAAGAAAAACGAGCTAGCCCATGGTACTCACTCATCTCCCTCTCATCCTGACTGTGGACTCAATGTCAACCTGCATCCAAGGTGCCTCAATTAGCTGCTGCCCTGATGTCCTCGCCATGATGTGCTGTCACCTTGTACTATGCCTGCAGATGAAACCTTTCTTCCTCAGCTCCTTTCTGTCAGGCACTTTGTCACAGCAGCATGACAGGTAATTGAAACGAGGCTTGAACTTGACTCGCCTTGGAAGCCCTTCTACTTCCTAGATTTGAAATTTGATTACCGCTCCCTAAATGGTAGCTACATATTCTCGTGTTCCTCCTGGGAGCAGTGAGCCTGACTAGTAAATACTGCTGACTTTCATTAACCTACGAGCTCACTAGTCCGGCAATTCTACAAACATGGAAATCTGGTGAGGCTGAAGTGAACGTTAGCATATCTGGGTTGGGCCTCTATCATTATTACTGTTTATGTCCTTTTAAAAAGGCATAAACAAGAATTCTCCTCTATACGGTGAGCTGTTACTCTTCTGAGTGAAGGTTTAGACATTCTTAGTCAGGATTCCCTTCTTATGTATTCCCATGTTGGTGTTGCATATTAAAAATCACCCCCAAGCCTTCTTCTTCTTCTTCTTTTTGAAGGGAAATAATATCTACTGTTTGCACATTCTCCAAAATATATTCACATTTCACTTGCAAATGATTTTTCCTATTCTCTAGGTCACATCTCGTTGCTATATGAACTTATTAAAATGCTGCGCTCAAAGCAATTCTGCTCCATTAAGTTTAAGACCATGGCCCGGGAAGACAGCTCAGTCGGCGGTTGGCTGTGCAAGTATGGAGACTCCAGCTTTATCTCTAGAGCCTGTGTCCAAGTGCAGGACATTCTGGTGCACAGTTCTAACTCCAGCGCTGGAGAGATGGAGAAAGGTGGACTCCTTCCTGGCCTGCTTAGCTGTTTTTGGCAAGTCCCGGTGAGATACTGTGTCTCAAAAATTGATGTGGATAACCACGGAGAAAGGAGCCTAAATTGACCTATGGTCTCAATATACAGGGGCATACTACACATGCACACACAAGCATCCCTTCTAGAGTGGAAAAGCACATAACACACACACACACACACACACACACACACACACACACACACACACACACGGGAGAGGGGTGGAGGGAGGGAGAAAGGGAGGGAGAGAAACAGATTAAGGCAACCACATACTTTCCAGACTATCCAAGGCAGAGTCAGAACTATGAGGTGCATGGCTGTAGACCATGCTGATGCACCGGTGAAAGGTGAAGAGGCCACTGCAAAGCCCAGCCGAGGAATTAGATAAATTGAGGATAGGCACTTCCACCTCTGAGGCCCAGCTTCTTCACCATCAAATGAAGGAGAGGAAAGCAATCTCTCTGGTCCATTTTCGTCCAGCACCCGAAGGGCATGGCCTTCCAGGTGCAGTAGCTGAACTCTCTGGTATATGGAGACTCATGCACTGACAGAAAGCTGACACATTAGAGACACAACGTTTCATTCTCGATTCTAGAAACACTCTAGAAATACTGTTCACTGGCCACATTGACGCTGTGGATGTTCATGGAGTAGGTAATAAGGGCAAATACTGGTGGGAATAGGAGGGCCATCTTTAAAACCCTTGCACTTCGGTGGAGTCAAACAAGCAAGTGGGGCCTAGCACACGGGTGCGATCAGACTTGACGGCCTGAGTTCGATCCCTGGAACCCTCAAAGTAGAAGGATGGAACTCAAGTTCTCCTCTGACTCTCATGACATGTCATAACACACACACACACACACACACACACACACACACACACACACACACACCAAATAAATGTAAATAAATACAAACACATTAAATACAAGAGGTTTAAGACAAACCATGAAGATTTGAAGAATTGACAACATAGCATTTACAAAATCAGCGTGCCTAACTTTCCTGAGACAAGAGCAGGATTGAGTCAAACTCAATGGATCGCCAGGCAAACCTTCCCATCCCCATTGAAGAGTTAGCTCTACGGCTTGGAGATGGGAAGGAAGTCAGAAGACTGGCTCAACATGGGATTTGCTGTGAGAAGGCCATTTTTGCTTTTTCCTTTGAAATCTAAGCTCCTAATGGCTGTCTAGGCCAGAGCTTCCTCAGATGTTCATTCTCAGGACTGCAGTAAGCACATAAGGAATCTATGAATATGAATAATATGCATTCCAGGTCACACGTTAGAGGGGTTTCCACCAAGCAAAACAAAGTAAATCCTAGCAGGAAGGAAGGCTCGGGGCCATGACCATGGCTAAGAGGGAACATACGTTGCTGAGACAGGAGGATCACAAGTTCATGGCTGTCCTAGTTGGTTCTCTATTGCTATATTGCCACAATAAAACACTGACTGAAAGCAATCTGGGGAGGAAAGGCTTTATTTGGACCTAACCATGCTCCATGAGGGAAGTTAAAGCAGGGACTCAGGCAGAGCAGGAATCTGGAGGCAGAAACTGATGTGGACGAAGTGACCATGGTGGGGCGGGGAGGCTGCTTACTGCTTTGGTCTCCGTGGCTTGCTCAGTTTGCTTCTTGTATAATCCTGAATCATCTGCTTAGAGGAAGCGCCACTTATAGTGGGCTGCCCTGCTCCACCACACACACACACACACACACACACACACACACACACACACACACACACACACACACCTGTTTCTTCTTGAGTTCCAAGGTTCCCAAAGCTAGAAGGATATCCCATCATCTAAGTGTTCTTTGCCATCACCGGATTCCTTCTTTATGGCTCCGAGAAAACCCACAGGTTGGGAAGTGAGCATTGAGCATCTCTGGAGCCCCAGTTAGGGCTCCTCTGGAGAGAGGATAGCTCTCAAAGCAGGCAGGAAGCAAAGCCTCCTCTCCACCACTCTTTGAAGTCCTATCCTCAGCTAGCCCCACAGTTCCTGTATCTCTGTGTGCTGGGTAACTGGTGAGCTCACATCCTGCTGTGTGTACTTTTGAAAAGAAAGAAACAAAGAAGGCATGCTGGTGAGGTCTGGGCACATGAAAATACTAAGCTTTGCTGAGCAACAGGCCCTCCACTATCCGTTCTTGTCTGTGAAGCTGGTCTGGGCTCCTTCTGGATCACAGTGGAAGAAAAAGACAAAACAAAGGACGAAATGGGGAAGGCGGTGTTGTGGGAAGGGTGCAGAGGCAAACTTGAGAAATCTGTCAGTGCCATGGGGATCTCACTCTGCCCTCCAGAGACTCTTTGGTCCTTTCACTCTCCATCAAATGAGTTCAGAGAAGACCAAGAACACAATACAGAAGTCGAGCTCTGAGGGCCTCTAGAAAGTGAGAGTGGACAATAGACGAGAGACAACTGTAGGGGAAAGCACTCTCTCACAGCATGCTAGCCCACAACGGCCAGAGACGTTTATGCTGGCCTAAATTTTTGGGTGAGCTTTATCCTGTTTCTAAAGTCCCTAGAACAACAGGTGGGTTTCCTGAGGGTTAGTTTCCTGCCCAAGCAGTTGAGAGGCCCACTTGGATGTATTCTCCGGGAAAGGGACAATGAGTTCTTTACCAGAAGCCCTCCTGCTAGATAGCCATCTTACCATCTTCTGCACAGCTTGGAATGTTTACACTTAGGGCCAGAGACAGGACTCAGATGGCAACCTTTGAACCAGTAACCAGAGCCACATAATTTCACTTCCTGGTTTGGGGAGCTGCTAATTGTAAGGGAAGGGGCATGTATGACCTCTAAGCGACCTCATACCTGCCTAGCTACCAACATCACGACTAAGTCACCAGGTATACTCTCAAAATAAAAGAGTTTGTGGGCATTTTCAAGGCAGCATCAACTCTTGTCAGTCTTATCTATTAAGAGAGAAGCTAACCGCTACTTTGTGGTTACCTGAGGAAAGCAAGCACACACCTTCAGACCCTGAAAACACTGTCATAGATGATCTAATGAGCTTCCTCCTAACGAAGCAGGCTTGTTGACACAGCTACTCCCGTCCCATGTATCTGTGTTCACCAAGCTTGTTCAGTTAATGCTCACCACTATCCTGAGCTTTTCCTTTCCTCAGACAGGTCTGGCTAACTGCCTAGGCTGGCCTCAAACTTGTGATCCTTCTACTTCAGTCTCCCAAGCACAGCTATTACAGAAATGGACTATCACACAGAACCCCTGGTATTCCCTTTTTGCTTTTTTGTGAGACAAAGTCTGGCTATGTAGCGCAGGCTGGCTTTGAAGTTCATGTTCTCTCCCAGCATGGACTCAGGCTTGAAACACTCCCGACTCAGTCTGAGTGCTAGGATGACAAACAGGCACGATCACGCTTTGACTCTGACACTCGTCATCAACCCCATTGTTCTCAGTTGAACTGACAGTGACCTTGCCGCTCTTTAGTTCTGTGAAGGCTCTTGTGAGGACTGAAATAGATAACATAGCCAGGCCATGTTGGTGCATACCTACAATACTAGTGCTTGAGAGGCAAAAGCAAGGGGGATCTCTGAGTCCGAGGCCAGCCTGATCTACAGAGTTCCGGGACAGCCAAGCTACACAAAAATAACCTGTCTCAAAAAACAAACCACCACTACCACCAAAATAGCAAGTGTATACTCTCAGCTGTAGGCAATGTTTAGGTTGTCTCACAAGGCTAACAGGTTACACCTTTATATATTGAACACAGCTTCAAAGACAGTGCCTTTGTCTTTTCCCCAACAGGTAAGACAAACTGGACATCACTGAGTTTCTGACAGCCAAATTACCATCTTTGGGAAATTCTGGAGAGAGCCATTTGGGAGAAACCTTGCTTAAAGAATCAAAAGATAAGACTGGGGAGTGGCTCAGTGGGTGGCATGCTTGTAGCAGAACCCTGAGACCCTGCGTTGGATCCCCAGCACCCACATACAAATGTTGGACTTGTCTATCATTCCAGAGCTAGGGAAGTTGAGCTATGAGGCAAAGTAGACAGCCGGTCTAGCCAAATTGGTAACACAAGTTCAGGGAGAGACGCTGTCTCTAAAAAGAGCAACTGGAATCCCACCTCTGGCCCACACATGAAGGTGTACACATGTGCTGGGCACACACACACACACACAAAAGAATCAAAAGGTTAGATACAATATAATTTTCACGTAGTTTTACCAGTTGGGGCAATCAGTCGGAAACAAGGTAAACTATTTGTTTAGAGAGTCACTGTTTTGAGTTTAGTGTCTGCTGTTTGGCATCCACTGTGGAAAGTGGGTTTGTATTCCCATCCAGATTAGCGTCCCTCCAGCTTCTTCACCTGGCAGGCTTGCCTCAGTCACCCTTCAGCCAAGGTACCGACCGACTTGTCCATTCTAATAACGCAATGAAGGCAGAATATGTTGTTAACAGCATGCTATGTTGTACTATAATTAACTCCATAGTGATTAACTCTAATTAACTTAGGCCAAGGACAACAGATTAAGATAATGGAGAACTGGTTCCTCACATGCTGATCTGATTCATTTAGCCTGACCTCAGTATCTTAATGAAGCTCAGGATGGATCAGCTTCCTCTCTCACCTAAGCTAATAGGGAAGAGCGCAACCCACAATGCATTCTGGTTACTTTGTTTCTCTGAGTGACAGGCGCTTGATATAATTTTCCTTGTTGCTGATCTGTAGAGGTAAGGATAGTGGGAGAGTCTGGCAAGTCTGATTATGTTTCTAATGCTCTCCCTGAGAGCTGTGCTCTAATATAGTAAGAAAGGACAATCCCCTACTCTTTTAATCAAGCACAGCTGGAACTCTAGAGTCCTAGCTAAAGTATGACATTAGGAACCAGGGAAGTGAGAATGGTGTATTTTCACCTTGTTCCTCAGGAAACTTATAAATTAGAAAAAGAGCGGTAGGATGGATGGGGTTGGAGAGAGAGAGAGCAGAAGGACCCTACCTAGCTCAGTCTCTGGAACCAGTGTAAAAACAACAAGATGCTTGACATGGGCATGAGCTTGTGGTGCTGGCACTGAGGAGATGGAAAGAGGTGCATCTCTGCCAAGCTAGCCTAGGTTACCTGCTGAGTTCCAGGCCAGGGAGAGACCCTGCCTCAAAAACCAAGATGGATGGGGTCTGAGAAATGACAGTCAAAGTGTCCTCTGGCCTGCGTATGAACATGTGAACACTCATGAGGGAGATTTTCGGATAAAGGAAGAGAGTTAGCACCCGATATATGAGCCCTGTGCCTCAGTGTGTGTGTGTGTGTGTGTGTGTGTGTGTGTGTGTGTGTGTGTGTGTCTGTGTGTGTGTGTCTGTGTGTCTGTCTGTCTGTCTGTCTGTCTGTCCGTCCATCCTCACTAACTCTAAATAGTGTCCTTTGGAAAATGGCCTATGTCTAGTTCTACAAAAGAAGTCATTGAGGCTGAAAAGGGTAAGGTAGAATATTACAGTTAGCACTGCATGTATGTATACACATATGTGTGCATTGTCACAAGTGTGTGTCTGTGCATCCGCATGCATGTGGAAGCCAGGGCCTGACTGACCTAAGGGGTCTTACTCAATCACCCCCATTTTATTTAATGTGTCCAAATACCTAACTGAATCTGGAGTTCACTGCTTTGATTTGATTCAACTGGCTCTGGCTAGCCAGCTTGCCCAGGGGAATCGGTCCCCTCCTCCTAAGAGTTCTGGGATTTCAAAGAGACTTCAGCTTTTACGTGTGATCTGGGGATCTAAACGTCAGCACTAGGAATATTCAGACCTAAAGAAGAAGGAGAGTTTGACACACACTACAACCTAGACAAACCTTAAGAACACTGTGTTAAGTGAACAAGTCACTCTGACAAAGGGCATGCACATCGACACAAGAGAACTAGACTAGCCAGATGCTGAGTACAGAGATGATGATGCTGACAAGAAGAAATCAGGAAGAGTACATCAAGATTATTTTCTGATGGGCACAGAGTTGCTACTTGGGAAAACAAAGCACGTATGGAGAGGGATAGAGCGGCAGAGCAAGGTCAATGTCTACGACACTAAATCATGCACGTAAAAGTGTTTAACATGGTGTGCCTCAGCTAGTAAAACCCTCTCCTTATAAGCATATGTGTGATATGCAGAACTCACCTAAAACTCTGGGCACGCCGGCAAGTGCATATAAGCTCAGAGGTGTACAGAAGCACTATCAGAGCTAATACCAATGTAAGTTCTATCCTGAGTAGTGTCCTCGGCTCACAAGGCCTAAGTGGGCTCCTGACTCTATCAAGCAGAAAGCAGTATGTGTGTGTGGATGCTAAAATGGCATTGATTAATGTTTTTTATTGTATGTGTTTGCAGTGTATGTGTCCATGTATATCGTTGGTAACAAATATGTGCTTTGTATACATATGCATGCACGTGCATGTGGAAGCCAAGGGTTGACCATGTATGCCCATGTATGTGGAAGCGAGAGGCTGACCGTGGACGTCTTCCTCAGTCACTCTTCACTTTATTTACTAAGTCTCTTGTTGACACTGGAGTTCACTGCTTTGATTTGATCCAACTGGCTTGACTAGCCAGCTTACCCAGGGGAATCTGTCCCCAACTCCTAAGAGTTTTGGGATTTCAAGGACGTTTCAGCTCTTATGTGGGTGTTGGGGAACCACAGCTCAGCACTGATGTTCACACAGCAAGTGCTTTATCCACCAAGTCATCTCCAGAGCAGCTCCCCGGGCTCCTCTGGAGTGGGATGTATGCAGGTGGAGAGAAAGTAAGGAATATGATGTAAATGTAGAATGCTCACTCTAAGACCATGTTAAGGACTGAGCTGAAGTGGAGAATTTGCACAAAATACTCAGTAAGACAGCTAACTCACTTTTATGACAGTTATGTAATGGAAGGGACTCTCCCCAGGTCACACAGAATCTTATTTCAGCTAACACAATTTCCCTTTTAATTGTGGTAGAAAGAACCCACATGGCATAAAATTCACTACTGTGATCATTTGAACTTTACAGTGTGTGTGTGTGTGTGTGTGTGTATGTGTGTGTGTGTGTGTGTGTGTGTCCATATTGTCATAGACCAATTTCCAAACCTTTGAACTTGGAATATTTGAACCCACGTCTCTGAGCACCGACCTCTTTCTCAGCCCCTGGTAACTAATGCTCTACTTTCTGTTCCTGTAAAATCCCCAGCCTCATGTTTGATGCTCACAACTCCCCTTTCTTGGGGTCTAACCATTGAGCTTTCAGCTTTCGCCACACCTGGGAATTTAAGTAACAAAATACCTCAGACAAGGACAATCATACAGATGCTGTCACACCCCTCAGTGTAACGTTCTCCAGGCTGTGTGTTGGAGTCAGAGAAGTCATTCCCCCTTTTTGCAGAGTCAGTAATAGTACCCCCCCCCTGCATATGCACTATGTTTTACTCACTCCTCATCTGTTAAGGACATTTGGGCTGTCCCCACGTTTTGGCTGCTGCAAATAAGGGTGATGGCACTCATGAACATGCAAATACCTCTCCAGGTCCCTGCTGTCAAGTCCTTTGGAAATGTACTGACTAAAGGGCTGAGTCTTAGGATCATTTTTTAAAAAAATTGTGCTGCTGGAAGTGGAACTTAGGAAGGACCTCATGCATGATAGTACCTTTCCCACTGGGCTAAATCCTGGACTCTCTACTTCCCCGATGCTTTGAGGAACCACTGTTGGCTTTGCACAACAGTTCTGCCATTGCACATTCCTGAAAACAGTGCACCGAATCACCATATCTCCCTTTCTGTTGTTTTTCTCGTATGCATAGTAATAGGTGTGAGCTTGTGGTGGTTACAATTTGCATTTTCTAATGATAAGTGAGGGTGAGAATCTTTCCCTGAGTTTGTTGGCCAGTCACATACCTTCTTTGTAGAGATGTTTATTCAAGACCTTTGCCTGTTTTTTTTTTTTAAATCAGTTTGCATTTCTGCTTGTGAGTTGCATATGGGTATTAATTTTACATTATACCACAAATCCATTCAGCTATACAAGCTAATTTTTAAAAAAAAACCTTCATGAACAATCATGCCTATAATTCCAACTCAGGATGAAAACATGATTGATACATTTGTATATTAGATAATAATGATACATTGATGTCTTTCTTTTTGTATCCTCAACTGTTCTCTGTGAACATTAATTACTAGGCTGAATATGGGATTCATTACATCATGATAGATGTCTATGTATGCGATCCTTGAATGATGTATTCTGCACATAGCACATTTATAGGCTTTGGAATGCAAAACAAGGTACTGCTCACGGTCCCCACGTCTCCATCCAAAGTGAGCAGCGTCTCCATTTGCTCATTCCTGCTTTGCAGAAGTTCAGTCTCACATTTTTGTCTCAAGATTTCTTACTCTTTATTTTAGTGATTGATCGATTGACTGATTGATTTACAGGGTTTCATGTAGCCCAGGCTAGCTTTGAACTGTCTATGGAGTCAAAGATGATCTTGGACTTCTGATCCTCTTGCTCTACCTTCCAGGCAGCGGGATTACAGTTGGGCGTCAAACCCAGTCTACGAGACATGGGGACATCGAACCCGGGGCTTCCTAGGCAAAGAACTAAGATACTCCCCAGCTCACTCTGTAAGAAGAACTCAGTTATGTGGATTATAATATTTTCCAAATTAGAAAATATAACAAAATGTTAGAATAATTATTTCTCAATGAAAGACGATATAAGTCAATTATGTAGTATGTTAATATAATGTACTTCATAAGGCATCGCATTTCCAAAGCAAAAGCATTGAAAAAAAGTGTTCTTATTTTGAAAATTTCTCTATGTCTCTGCCTCATTTTCTCCCTCCCTCCCTTCCTCCATCCATCCATCCACCTATCTATCCATCCTTCCATTTATCCATCCTTCCATTTATCCATCCATCCATTTATCCATCCATCCATTTATCCATCCATCCATCCATCCATCCATCATCTCTCCCTCTCCCTCTCTGATAATACTGAGGTCTGGATTTAGGGCTCTGTGCATGCTAAGCAAGTGACCTATATCACCAGACCCTTTGCAAATCTTTTTAGTGCCCAGCTTCCAAGAGGATGGTGTGAGGAGCTTCTCATATGAGCTCTGTGCTCTGTCTGTTGCTATCAGACCACGAAGCTTCTAGAAAGCTTCCCTGTACAAAGTAAGAGTGAAAAGGAAAAGTGGACCTTGGCAGTACTGTAAAAATAGTTTCGCAAACTCTCTGAGGACTTTCAGAGCTGCAGCGCTCTCTAAGCTATACTTTGAGAGTTGTCTGCTCCACTGGAATAGAAAGAAGAGTCCGTCTGTTCTCTTGTGGTACTTAGTTACTTTTGCTGCTGCTGTGATAAAATACTTTGACAAAGCAACTTAAGGGAGAAGGGTTTCTTCTGGCTCCTATTTCAAGGGCATGCTCTATTATGACACGGAAGTCAAAGCAGCAGGAGCTTGGGACAGCTGGTCCGGTTGTATTCATATTCAAGAAACAGAGAGCAGGGGCCAGTGAGATGGCTCAGAGTGGAGAGGCGCTTACTGCCAAACCAGCTCCTTGAATATGATCCCTGGAATGCATGTGATGAAAACAGAGAACTTACTCGAACAAGTTGTACTTTATCTCTACAGAGGACCATGATATTTGCACACACATGGTATGTGAAGAAGAAGAGGGAGGAGGAGAAAGAGGAAGAAGGCAATGAATGAATATTGCTGCTCATTCCTTCTCTGCACATGCAGTTCAGGATCCTATCTAGGGGATGATGCCACCCACAGTGGGCAGGTTTCCCCATCTCTATTAATGAAATCAAGATAATCTCATAACTGTTTTCAACTAGGATTGGATTAAGGGAGCTAAATCTGGGGAAGTGATAGGGTAGGAAAGTAGTTCCCCTTTTGACAGGTTGGGTCAACAATATTTAGAGGGTAGTGCTGAGTATTGGCAACAAGCTGACACTGTGATAGCAGTTCTATCTGTAGGTATCCATTTGAGAAGCCAACGCTTGAGTCTGGCGCCTTAGACCACTCGGCCATCCTGACACACTTAGGTATCCATTTGAAAAGTGTATGGGAAGTCCTCTCCATAATATAGGACCATACAAAGAGGTACTTGTGATTCATTCCCAATCAAGGAGTTTGGTTATCTCTAGTCAAGGCTTTACACACAAAAGAAAATGAAATGGAAGTCATGTGATTCTATAGAGATGATGAAAACATCTCCTCCAGTGGGGTTTTTTTTTTTTTTTTTTGGTTCTTTTTTTCGGAGCTGGGGACCGAACCCAGGGCCTTGCGCTTCCTAGGTAAGCGCTCTACCACTGAGCTAAATCCCCAGCCCCTTCCAGTGGGGTTTTTATTATAACTTTCATAGAGCACTAAACATTCCCATTAAGAATAGCTGAGTCTGATACTCTGCCATTCATCCAAATTAGAAGCCGGTTCCCCTCACCTATGTATGGCAAAGAACAGAGGTTATTTGTCTTTGACCTCTCACGATGCTTAAAAACTCATTTGGGGGGGGGACTTCTTTTAGGAACTTTAAAAACTTCTTTTAGGAACACATATTCAAATTATATCATATAGTAGTCCAAAATCGAATGCTAAACAGGAAAAGTTCACCAGTATACAAATCTGTGTTATTATTCGCGTAGGGGGAAATGTAGTCACTGTTGTGACCACAATGAATTAAATACTCAGCGCAAACTAATTAGAGCAGTCAAAGGCTGCAGCTATTTGGAATACATCGGGTATTCAAATTACTCTAATGTTGTGCAATTATAGAAATAAGTTCTAATCCATACTGTGTGGTAGATTAATTGAAGAGAGTGTGATTTAAGAAAGACCTTACTGATCTTGTGCAGGTACCCACAGTGGCTGTGGGTTCATGACTGTAACGTCCCTGTTACAATAGATGGTCAAGCTCCCAGCGTGAATAGAGGAGGAGCTCACAAGCCCCGACCCTAACTAAGAGCTATTGGCCATTCAACATTGTTGGGGGAGGAGCATTATTCTTCTTTGAGGTGTGGCTACTGGTGGGTGCACACCCATGTATATATAGGCAGCGCTAACTAGATTAGTGAAATGTTATAAAAAAGGAAGGAAGGAGAGGGGGAAGGAGACAAGAGCATGAAAGGGGGATTTGGGAAAGATACGGCGAATGGATGAATATGGTCATCCATTAGAATTAAAATTCCAAATGGAGTCTTCACTCATCGGACATGTTTGTAAAATATGATGACCTTCTATCTCTTCTATTTTATTATTTTATGAATCATGGTTCAAAAGCAAAAACATAATACAAGCAGTGTGGGATAGGCATATTCTCATGGACACAGAGCAGAACGGATTAATAGAGGCAGAGCGCACAGAAACCAGGAGCTGTTGGCCAAGGATGCAGAGCTCCTGCCTGGGTGAGACAGTTATGAAGAGACACAGTGATGCAGGATGAGAATCGCAAACCCAGGGAAAGCGCTTGACTGCCACACTTAAAGTCAGTTAAAGGAGCCTGGGGTGGCTCACATGCCTGCCATCCCAGCATTCAGGGAGTGGAGGCACAAGGACAGCCTGGGTTATGTGAAACCCTGTCTGAAACAAACAAAAGCAAACAGAAGATTAAGTAGCAAATGTTCTATCTCTACCAAAGTTGCAAAATAAACGAATTTATAATCTATGCTTGTGTGTGTCTGTGTGTGTGTTGGCTTTTTGTTTGTTTGTTTGTTTTTACTGGATTGGCCTATAATCTTTCTTCAAAAATCTCATCTTGACCTCTCTCCTTTTGAATTTCCCAGATGGACGGGCTCATGGCTGTTTTTCTTTAATTTCCAAAACCACCACTGTTCCTTCTCCACCCTAGATGGGTGAGCTTTTCTGTTTTGAAGAGAAAACGAAAGCTGCAAGGCACCCATGTGCTTCCTCCTCTCTGGTCTCTTTCCACCTACCTTGCCTCCAAGGAGGGTTCCCACAACCTGTTCCTTCTTCTGGCTACCCCTCCTCCACTGCTGGCCTTTCATTGGGTCCCTTGTCGTTTTTGTGATTTCGGTCACCCCTACTCCCACTGTCAGGCACAGTGCAGGGTTTGCATTTTCAAACAACGAACTTGTGACACGTTTCACCCATAGGGTAGCCTTACTCCCACCCTTTGACAATAACTTTCCTAGGCCAACTCTGTCCTCTCTTCCAGTCGGTCCCTTGCCCTCTGCCATTTCCATCACAGGGCCCACACCAGCCATCCTGTGGTCTGAGAGGACCAACGGCTAAGAACAAACCCACTGTCTTCTCCTTGCTTTTCCCCTCTAGTATCAATCACCCCTGCCATTGCTGGCTGCTTCTTCTGTCCCGCTGGCCTCACAGCAGACTCTGTTTCTGTGTACGGTTGGTTCTGTTTCCTCAAGGAGGCTTTATGGAATCCCTTTACTCCCTTCTTTTCTAAGAAACATTTTAGCCAATCGCAATCGTCCGTCTCTTTCTTGATGGCATGCGCAACACCGTCATCCACGTTGACAAGCACACCGTTCTTGGACCAGATAGATGCGCGTCTCTTGCATTCTCAAAATTTCAACTGTGCATCATCAGACTTTCCCGAGTGGTTCACCACATGTAGTAGCCATGCCAGACACAATTTCTACCTTTCTTCAGACGCCTACATTTCTCTTCTATGTCTTGTGTTGAGCAGTAGGATTATGGCTTACCGAATCGCGCCAGCTGGGAATACTAGAATCCCACTCTGCCCTCACCTCCCTCGTTGTATCTATGTTACAAATTCCACACATGTATTTGATCTTGTTATTTCTGCTGCGTTCAACAATCACCAGTTTCAATCTGTTAGGATGAGGATGTCACACATTTCCCCCCAGATCGTAGTGATGGAGCTAAAGTAAACCGCCTTTTCATGTGGCCTGCTCCTTTCAACATCAGCCACGTGACTTGTCTTCCTGAAGAATCTTTTTTTTGGGGGGGGGGAGCTAGAGAGATGGCTCAGTGGGTAAAAGAACCTTCCACACAAACGTGGTGTTTCAACTATGGATCCCGGAAACTATGTAAAAAACCCCACGCGGCTGGATGCGGCTGTACTCCCAGAAGTCTTTGAGGTAGGAGGAGACAGGAGAAGCGTGGGTGCTGCAGCATGCAGCCAAGCAGCAAGAAAGAACAAGTCAGACTTGGTCTCCAAACAAAGGCGTAAAGGCAAGAAGTTGTCCTCTGACTTTCACAGGTGTGTGGGGCACACACACTGACACTCCCATACACCTCATTTACACACACACACACACACACACACGCGCGCGCGCGCGCGCAAAATTTTTAAAAAAGGTAAACATTTAAAACTTGAAAATAAAACCACAATTGCTTCCTTGTTTGGAAAAACAAAACAGTCATTCTTTGCCCAAAATCTAAAGTCTAGACTCATGAACTAGGGTAATCTCTCATGCATATACTTAATTTTTAAAGGGGATTCGATCATTATTAAAGGGGCACTCTGTTGTATATGTGTTGGGGTCTGGGTTCAGTCTGAGAAGATACACCTAACCCTCAAGAGACCGGAGGCTCCAGGAAGTATAGAGGTCTGGTGAGGAAGGGACAGCCATGTGAAAACAGGGGGCATGGGGAGGAGGTATGGGACATGGAACTGTGGGGGGGGGGGTGTCCAGGAGGGGAATAAAATCTGGAGTGTAAAAATAAATAAATAACTAAAAATGTTTAAAAAGGCATTCTCTCCCAACAGTATTTATGTCTGTTTCTTAAAAGCTTGTCTTCCTACATCGACTTGAATTTGTTTGAAAAGAACCAAAAGAACCTGGAGCCAAACAAATCTTCCCTCGCCACTGCTAAGAAGAAAACAGACGCACAATATTTTTAAAATAAAAAAAGCTTAGTAAACACAGGGAGGAGACATATGCAGAAACCCACAATCGATTTAATTTGCAAAACCACACAGCCTGAGCTCAACTAAAGCGAAGATGATTTAGATAAAATACAACCAGAAAACGGAGATAGGGGATACGGGGTAAACGAGGCAGCTGATGGTGGAGCAGGAAACGCTCTGGGTGTCAAGCGAAGATCAGAGAAACAACAACGGCTGTGCCTCAAGATGCTGGGGGCAATCGCTGCTCATTGGAAAGAAGGTCCTAACTTGTATCTGTGGGAGAATTCTCACCTTGATACGGGAAGAAAAACAAGACTTTTCAAGTTGAAGCCATAGAGTCTGGCTCTATATGTTGCAAACTTCACCTTTGCGTGACTTGAGGAATTTCTCAAGAGGTGGATTGTATCTTTAGGGCATAAGAGGGCAGGGAAACTTCCGTGTAGAAACCCACGAGTGTGGTTCCTTTTCCCGGGAAGTATGTGCAGAGTAGACTACCCTTGAATGACCACAACCACAGAGCAGGGCAAAACGACCCCCGGAGGTGACACAGGCAGGTCAAAGGAGAACAGGAAGTGAAAGCTTCGGTCTGAGCTTTATTTATGAGTTAGGATTAACTAAGCCATTCTCAAGGTTTCTGCTGCTCATTTTCCTGGCTGCGGAAATAATTCAGCCATAGGCTATGAAAGGTGAGGGATCGAAAACGAAAGAGAGAGATAAACTTTATGAACAAGGATTACCGCCGTCAGCTTCAGTGAGAAAAGACTCACCTAGGAGCCAGCATTCACTGTCCACAACTTAGAGCGAGGTACAGCGTAGCAGAAAAAGAGAGTCACGCGTGGCTTCAGCCCTCCTGGAGGACCCAAGGCGAATTTTCAAAGATGTATGGGTCCAGCAGAGAAGCTGGGCAAGCTGCTTCTACACTGCCTAACGACTCCTTTGTTTTTCTTACCCATGATTCCATGATTTTGTGGCAATGAGCATGTATACTTTTTTTTTTTCTGAGTCATTCGTTTAGCAATCTAAAGGCAGCCCGGGTTGCAGAAGTTCCCCAAGCTCTTGTCTGCGTCCTTCCGGCACTGACCATTACTCATCCTGCTCTCACTGAGCTCCGTTCGCTTCGTTACTGCCTTCCTTCTCCAAACGAAAGATCTTCTGAGGGCTAGCACCTTCTCTTTTTATCTCTGTGTTCTCCATACCCAAAATGGTGGTTAGGTACCCGACTGAGAACGATTTAACTCAAATAAGGCACATTTAAAATTAAATTGAGGGGTTGGGGATTTAGCTCAGTGGTAGAGCGCTTGCCTAGGAAGCGCAAGGCCCTGGGTTCGATTCCCAGCTCCGAAAAAAAGAACCAAAAAAAAAATTTTAAATTGAAAAAAAAAAATCCCACTTTCCGCTCTTGACTAAACCAGTCTAAGGTATAGTGCAAAATCCTAAGGTGGCAGAGAATTTCAGGCATTGGAAAAGAATATGGTGAAATTTTTCTACAATATTTTGCAGGGAGAAATGTTCTAAGGCAGCAGTTTTCAACCTGTGAGTCGCCCGCCAACCCCTTTGGGGGTTTATATCAGATATTTGTGTTACGGTTCACAACAGTACCAGAATTATAGATATGAAGTAGAAATGAAATAATTTTATGGTTGGGGGTCACCACACCATGAGGAACTGAAAGGGTTGCCGCATTGGGAAGGTTGAGAACCACTGGTCTGAAGGGTTTCTCCCCGATAGGCTAGAGCACTAATCTTATACCTTTTCATAGTGTTTCCCCCTCTTCTATGACTGAATATATGTATTTACATATACATATACATTATAATCTAAACACACTAGCTGGGACCCAGGGAGATGGCTTGGTGGGGGGAAGGGCCATGTAAGGGTGAGTCCTTGATTTCTATGATCCCCCACACCCTCAGGCTATGGTCAAACACTTGGTCCATTGATTCAACACTGTCTTGTCAGAGTTTCCCAGGCTCCACGTTCAGTGAGAGACCAGTCTCAAGGCAATAGTACACAGATAATAGAGCAGGACACCCAGTGTCATCTCCTGGTTTCTACATAGGCATGCACCTTCACATGGGTGCAGATACACACGACTACACACACCACATACGCCTCCTCACATACCCCAGACAAACAGGACTCTAGCACTGGTGAGTCAGCTGTGGCGGAATGGAAAAGCTGAAGGGAAGCCTCACTGACTGCAGATAGTTGGTTTCTGCTCCATGGAAAGAGCGTCACAAATATTCTCTATGGAGGAAGTTATTCATCCTAATTTGTTTTCATGTATTCATTTTCAGGGCTAGTATGTTTGTGTTTGTTTGTTTATTTTTGAGGCAGAGTCTCTCATAGCCCAGGCTAGCCTTGAACTCTTCACGTTAACCAAGGGTGACCTTGAACTTCTGATCCGCTTCCTTAGGTCTCTCAATCACAGGTGAGCACTACCCACCCCCTCCAAGCAGTGTTGGGGCTCTGTGCACGCTCCCAAAGCATGCTACCAAACGGGTACAGCTCTGCGCTTTGTCTATAGTTACATTCTGTTAATTGTTTTGCTTTTGAACATTGCCCATTTTCTCAAATATGAAGACTCCATTGCAATTCTGATTTCTTTTTGTAACTAATCAAAAACCAGCATAACATTGTCATGACTTTTTTTGTAACATACTTGCACACTTGTTTTAGCTCTCTCTCTCTCTGTCTCTCTGTCTCCCTGTCTCTCTGTCTCTCTCTCTCTCTCTGTCTCTCTCTCTCTCTCCCCCTCACCCTCTCCCTCTCTCTCTCTGACAAAACAAGAAATAAAAATAAACAAGAAACAATCCCCCCATCAAAAACACAGAAATGAAAATGAAAACGAACATGCAAAAGATCAATAAAATAAAGTAAAATGCCAAAACAAAAGAAAAGTACCCCTGAATTTATTTTGTCAACTATTTCTGGGCACTGGGGCCTGACCTGGAGTGTGGTTGATATACTCAGGGACATTCCAGTAGAGAAAAGATTTTTTTAAATGACGCCTTTAAAAATCTATTATCTATCTATCTATCTATCTATCTATCTATCTATCTATCTATCTATCTATCCATCTATCATGTATATGGTACACTGCTTGCATGGCTGGTGCCAGTGGAGGCCAGAAGAGGGTGTCGGGTGTCGGGTCTCCTGGGACTAGAGTTGCAGATGGCTGTGAACCACATTCTGGGTGCTGAGGATTGAACCTGGCGCTGTATGAATGCTGGGCAAACATGCTACCAACTGAGCTACATCCCTAACCGCTGAATGATGCTTTTGAAGTTAAAAACAAAAGAGATCGCTGCTTTGAAGAAGAGTGTCTTTTTGAGTATTGAAACCAAGCGCTTCAGGAGTCTGTTAAATAATGAGGAACAGGCTCAGGAGGCATCAAAAATTAACACAAATTATTGGTTTATGTGAAAAATCTCCCGACGGAAAGGCAAATGAAAAAGTACCATCAGGCACGAATGAAAATAATCTTAAGATGTCCCACGATGCATTATTTTTTCAAATTCCCCAAGTATTTTCACGAAGTTCAAACTTCATGGTTATTGCTCAAGAATGTTAATCTAGCATCTTCCCTCACTTTTAATTAAAAACGTTAATAGCTCCCTGTTCAGCATCAGCTTCTCTCTCTCTCCCTCCCTCTCTCTCTCTCCCTCCCTCCCTCTCTCTCTCTCTCTCTCCCTCTCTCCTCCTCCTCTCTCTCTCTCTCTCTCTCTCTCTCTCTCTCTCAGAGAGAGTAGCACAGATGTTGAACACGTGACCAGCACATGCTCTGTCGCTAAGACAGAACTGCGGCGGCAGGGTTCACTTGCTCGGTGTGTTTATTAAATGCTGCGTTCAGCCTAGAAGGAAAGAGAGAAGGAGGGGAAGGGGGCGGAGTTCAAGGTGAGCCTGGCGAGCTTGAGAATAGGAGGAGGAGTCAGTCCAGAGGAAGGATACAGGTTCTAAAACAGTCTCAGTTCCAGGTCTGCTTAAAGAATCTTTACGTAGAAAACTAGAAGTTTGAAATACAGTTGGAAGGCAAGAAGACTTCTAGAGACCAGGGTTCCTTTCCCAGCACCCACACTGTGGGGCTATAACTCTAGCTCTAGGGATTTAAATGCCTTTTCAGGAATACACAGTCTCCCCCACCTCTCTGTTTCCCCCTCCCTCCCCTCCTTTCCCTCTGTCTTTTTGTCCCCCCTCCTTCCTCCATCTCTCTCATGTTCTCCCCCCCCCCCGCCCACTGTCTCTCTGTTACACACGTGCATGAAGAGAAATAAATTTTAGGACTGGGAAGGGTGAGGCAGGAGGATTTCGAGTTTAACATCTGTTTCAAAGAGAAAAATAATAACAAGGAAAGGCCTGGCATTTCCAAGAAAACGGATGACACTGTTAAGCAAAATAAGCCAAGCTCAAAACTACAAGCAATGCATATTGTTCCTCAAGTATTTTTTTCCTCTAGTGCAAACTTTAGAGAAAGAGGGGAGGGGTGGGAAAAGAGGTTAAAAAAAATGAGATGGAAAGAAGTACTAATGAAGAGGAAGGAGGAAGGGGTCGATGAGGGGAGGTTGGGAGGGGGAGGGGAAAGTGTGCCTGTATGATGTCACAATGACATCAGGGGTCTCAAAGAACAAGAGCATAGATCTCAACATCAAGCCACCTGGGTCCACCTCCCAGCTCACTGAGCTGTGTGCATTCCCAGTCCTATGAAGACACGCCATCCCTGGAGCTAGAGTTCCCCTGGCTGTAAAGTCAGAATAGCAATAGGAACGACCCCAAGAGCAGTTACAAGGGCTAGAAGAGTCAGTAGCTGGGAATGAGTGACAGCAGTGCCCGGTAGACAGGAAAAACCAGTTACTTACAGCAGCAGAGCAGATTCAGAGTCAAATGGGCAACCGTGTGTGTGTGTGTGTGTGTGTGTGTGTGTGTGTGTGTGTGTGTGTGTGTGTTGTTTCAGTATTTAGCAGAACCTCTTTTCCTCATGTCCATTAGATTGCTTTCTTTATACTCTGTCTCCTCCAACCACCACATAGAGCTGAGTTCTTGCCAGGTAGATCTTTCTTGCTTAGCTCTACATGACGCAACGCCTCTCCTCAGTTCCCCAGTAAGGCAACACCCCCTGTGCCCTATCAACTAGAATGTAGGATGGACATGTGTATCCATGGGCATGCAGGCACACACGTTTGACTTTGGTCCAGTAACGTTATCTGGCCAAGGGGAGATGGGTTGACAGCGTGGGCTTGGGAGTGTTCTATCTTTTGATTCCCGGTTAGGGACCCTCCTGGTTGCTTCTTCCTTCATCCCCATGGATGCTCGCCATCATCACCTCGGATGGTCAGCCACCTCTGCCTTTTCACTTCCTGTCCCTTTATCTTTACCATGTGATCGGCATCTCTCCTGTTGAATCACACTTTCTGTTTTACTTTCTGTCCTCACTGAGTCCATCACTTTTCCAGAGCTCTCTCTTTATTGCTCTCCCAGCTTCGGTTCTGTTGGTTCTTTGGTACTGCTAGCCACTCCCCTCCTTCAGCCCTGACTCTCTTTATCACACCCGCCTTCTTCCTGTTTAAGGGTTTTCTGGTCTCCCTCCCAGTCACTCTGCTGCTCGGTCATGCACCTTCCGTAAACTGACACTTAGTATATGCTTCCTGACCTCTTGCTATGTGCACGACTCTTTGTAAGAGGCAGTCTAGACTGGAGATAGATAGAGACCCTGCTCTCCAAAACACTGGGGACAGAGCTACGGACTGCTGTGTCTGCTCAGACACCTATGGATCCAAGATGTCATGGCACACAGAGAAGGACTGTTGCCTATGTGACGCGTCAAGGTTTAGCAAGTGACCCAGCGAGAGAAGCTGAATATTAGGTTTACAATTCACTGTGGAACTATATCAATGCAGGTAGCACCCTAGGAATGAAAAGTGTGGAAGACCTTGAAATACACACACATCTGACCCAGAAAAGACCATGCATGCTTCACCATACCCAGCTTTTTCACATGGGCTCTGGGGAACGAACCCAGGTCCCTGCACTTAAACAGAACTTCATTCACTGAGCTATCTCCCCAGCTCCTTGGGTGCAGTGTTTTGTTCTAGCAGAATCCTGCCATCAGCTATGTAATGGACGAAACACAAGGTCCACTCTCAGAAAATACGAGAGGTCCTCTCTGTGAGAAAGTATACTAACTGCCTAAATGCTTGTGCTAGACGGTGCTACAAAAATGGAGGCCATGGCCTGCTCTTGCGATCTCAGTGCTCAGCACGATGCTACCCCACACTTGCCATGCCCAGATCCTGCTTGGTCTGTGACCTGTTTTGACCAATAGACCTCTGCAGAAACAGTGATGTATAACTTGCTAGCTTGGACCTTAAGAACTTGAGTCTCTGATTTTGAGTATGCACAACCCTCACTTCTGGTATCTAATTGCTATGAAAAGAAGCCCAGGGTAGGGAGTTGACAAGAAGGGAGATGAGGAGTTGCATGGTCTCATCTTTCTAGTTGTATCTACTCTGGAACCATGTGCCTGACCCATGCTATGAGAACTGGCTACCCCTCCCCCCGAATATGACAAGTTCTAAAGTCACCATGAGTCACCCCCAATTCCTGACATGTAAAACAGCAAGCAGGTAAAAAAAAATAGAGGGGCTTTTAGTCACTAAGGTTGGGCAATTTGTTCCACAGAGATTGGAATCCAAAGCAACACTCAGGGTCAAATAAACATTTGTCAAAGAATCAGAACCGCATCCCAGACAATTCCAAGAGCAGTGGCCCAAGTCTGCTGTCAATTACACCACAGTGAACTCCGCTCTTAATTATGAGACACCAAATCCCATTCCAAGCCAGTGTCACACTTAGCTGATTAGGGCTTAAGCGCCTTAGAAAGGGCTCCTTAGAAAATGCAATCCTTTGAATCTGTCTTTTTAAAAAAAAGGCTAAGAAAATACGCCTGGTACACGGATTAAAATTCCCTGGAATTTGGATTGACTTTCCCTCCTGGTTGTTTTAAGATGAACGTCCAAAGTGATGTGTGTTTCACTTTTTGAACTCCCAGAATGCTTGGTGATTCTTTGTATTTTTGCTTTCTCAGTTGCAATTACAGGTGTAGAGATAGACACCTTGAACCAAGAGTGTGTAATCTCTTCGTTGATTTTATATAGCTAAACATAGGGGTCCAATGGATGGAACGAGAAAATATCATCCTGGGTGAGGTAGCCCAGACCCAAAAGGACATGCATGGTATATACTCACTGGTAAGTGGATGTTAGCCTAAAAAGTACAGAATACCCACGATATACCACACAGACCCTAAGACATTTAACAAGGAGGAAGGCCCACGTGAGGATGCTTCAATCCCACTCAGAAGGGGAACAAAATAATCATGGGAGGCAGAAGGAGAAATCTTGATGAGAGAGGGGAAGGTGAGGGGGAAAGGGGCGGCAGGATCAGGTATTGAGGGGGAGATAGGAGAGAGGTCTAAAGGGCCAGGAGAATGAATGGAAACTGCTGGGGATGGGGCTGGTGGAACCTCTAGAATGTACCAGAGATCTGGAATGAGGGAGTTCCCCAGGAATCGATGTGGATGACCTTAGCCAAAAATGCCCAACAGTGGGAATACGGAACCAGAGGAGACCACATCCAGTAGTCAGACAGGATCCTCAGTGGAGGAATGGGGACACCAACTTACCTACAAAACTTCTGACCCAAAAGAAATGTGACACAAAAATGGAGCAGAGACTGAAGGAATGGCCGACCAGTGACTGGTTCAACTTGGGATCCATCCCATGGGTGGGCACCAAACCCTGACACTATTACTGAAGCTATGTTGTATTTGCAGACAGGAGCTAGCATGACTGCCCTCTGAGAAGCTCTCCCCAGCAGCTGACTGAGATAGACACAGACACCCACAGTTAAAGCATTGGACAGAGGTCAGGACTCCTATGGAAGAATCAGGGAAAGGACTGAAGGACCTGAAGGGGATGGCAACCCCATTGGCAGAGCCTCAGTATCAACTAACCGGGACCCCTGGGAGCTCCCAGAGACTGAGCCACCAACCAAAGACTGGTCTGAGCCTTTCTCCCTGTTCCCCCACCCCCGCCCTAGCCCCTGAAATAATGTAGCAGAAGACTGCCTTGTCTGCTCTCAGTGGGAGAGGATGCCCCTAATCCTGTAAAGACTTGATACATCCGGGTGGGGAGATCCTGGGGGATGGAGGAAGAACTCTGAGAGGAGGGACCCGGAAGGGGGCAACATTTGGGATGTAAATAAAAATAACTTTTCCACAGGAAGATATCCACACCCTTTTCCAAAAGAAAATCGATTATATAAGTCCATGGATGGACATTCTTTTTGTTCCGAATTCTTCGTGTTTTGTTCTCTGAAGAGAAGGGACTTACTTTTCACCTTTCCTTTCTATTGAAATAATGAAATTAAAGATAATGGACTGTGTTGACCTTTCTCTCTGGCAGCTCCAAGACGAGGGATGGTTTAACGGATGTTTTACTCTATTAATATCTAAAGCGATGTACTAATTTATGCCTAGCCATATCAGCCCCATTTTGGTCAAACGAGTTACATTTATTTCATTTTAGCAATAAAAAATGTCTTTTTTTCTCCTTCGGATAGCTTATACTCTTTAGAGTGCTTTCAGTCGCAGGCCTCAGAAGCACTATAAATATTAAGGAATACCCAAGCCCAGGTACTGGGAGGGAGGCCAGAGCTGCGATCCCGGCTCTCACTGACCTGGCTGAGGACTGAAGAAGGTTATATGCCTTTGACAAATACGTCAGCTGCCCATCCTTAAGAACTTGGAACTCGGGGGGTGGAGAGATGGCCTAGCAGTTAAGAGTATGGGTTACTCTATCAGAGGACCTGGATTCAATTCCCAGCACCAAAATGGCCACTCACAACTGTCTGTAACTCTTGTTCTCAGGGATCTGACTTCCTCGCACACATGCAGTCAAATCACCTGTGTTCATAAAATAAAAATAAATAAATCATTTTTAAAAAAGAACTTGGAACCCTGGTTTGGGGGGGGGGTTATTTGTTGTTTATTTGTTTTGGTTTTTTTTTTTTTTTGTTCTTTGAGACATGATTTCTCTGTGTAGCCTTGGCTGTCCTGGGACTCACTCTGTAAAGCAGCCTGACCTCAAACTCACAGAGATCTCTCTGTCTCCTGAGTGCTAGGATTAAAGGCCTATGCTACCACTTCACAGTTATGAAGGAATTTACTAATTGGCTATTTTGAATATTACTACTGTGAGGGTTGAGGACGCCCTGAGGACATGTGCTATCTTCCTTTCCAAATGCATAGTGTAGAAATGAAGACTTCCTGTTATGGATTATTCAATACTAAAATTCTACCTCTCTGTTCGTCATCATCATGAAGCAAACTCACTGAAGAAGTCAGTCGGTCATTTTTTCTTTTTTGAAAAAAATTGGTTATTATTACATGCCTTGTATTACCATCACCAACAACACAGTAGAAGGCACTTCTTATTATGGTATTAAATGTTTTAATTTTTGTGCATATGTGCATATGTGTGTATGTGTGTTTATGTGTATTTATGTATGTTGCGAATATTATGATTCAGATGAATTTCAAAGACCTGCTGTGGTGGTTCATATTCATTGTCAAGGCAACTGCATCCACACTGTCTGCCTCTGCTTCCTGAGTGTGAAGTCAGTGTGTCAGCTGTCTCATGAATCCCGCTGCCGCCATGCCTTTACCGCCATGATGGGCTGGACCCTCATACAGTGAGGTCTGAGTAACCTGCCTTTCTTATGCTGCTTCATCAAGCATTTTGTCATTGCAGGGAGGAAAGCAACTGATTTGCACACCCTTGACCTGACTCATTCCTTATGATTAGGATCAATATATTGCCATGGCCTAGCGGGACCAAGGCAGATGAACAACACAGCAAGACACGGTAGCCTCCTGACACTCTGACCCTTTTCTAGTGGCCCCAATTACTGGGAGGAAATGAAACAGTACTGCAGTGGAGAGAACTCAGGAGGGAAGCAGTAGATTTCCCAGCACATGGTGAACCATCAGAAGTCAATGCGCAAACGGCTTCCAAATTATTTTCAGGCATATTCCTTAAAACATAGCTTAAAAATATGGGCAAAATTTGGAATGCTTAAAGGTCTTAATGCTTAGTACTTAAAGGTACTTAATACTTAGTAATGAAAATGTGCTCAGAGACCTTCACGTTCGTAACTGGGGAGGAGTCAACCATATTCCTAATATTCCTTAGTTACAGAGGCTTCACATCAGCCACTTCACCGAGGGTAAAGTCCCTCAAAGAGAGGGAGAAATGGTAGCAGCAGCTTGACAGGTGGTCACACCGTCATGTGGTAGAGAGAGAGTGGTCAGCATCCTCTCTCCTTTTTGTCAGTCCAGGACACCAATGGAGCCATCCACATGTAGGTTAGATCATTACCCAATCTAGAACATCCCTTACGTGCATATTCAATTATTTGTCTCCTAGGTGATTCTAGCTGACAATCGGTATTGGCCATCATGGACTTCATGAGCTTCCTCCACTGAAATTCCAGTCTCAGCTCAAAAAGCCAAGCGTTAGAGAAAGAAGGATATGAGAGACTTAATACGTTTGTGAGATGCTGTTAGGCAGCTTACGTAGGAGGTGGTGATTGAATTAAAACTTCATTATGGAATTCTAGCCATGAGCTGGGGAGAAGCTGTCAAATCCCGGAGATACAGGAAGCAGAAGAGGGAGTCTAAATGTCTTGTAGGTGACTTACACAATGTAACAGGCAAGGATAAAGGTGTTTGTTTGTTTGTTTGTTTTGTTTTTTTTAATTTCCTGGGAGAACATCATACTCTGCTTGGAAAAGGAAATGGAGTTTGTGAACACAGGGGTTTGCAGTTGGCATTTAAGAAGCTGTCTACTCTTCTATTCCCCAGAAGAAAGCCTTCAGATCAAGAGACTTTTGGACCAAAAAAGAATGTTGTGTCTTACATTCTATTGGTTCTTTGCAGGCCAATAGGAGCGAGTCCTGGAGTGCCCCTCCTGAGGGACCTGTCACAGTGAGTGTACTGCTTTTCACCCTCGAAAACATCACTTCTGTGTATATCCATGACCCAGCCTTTCACACCAGAAATAAACACAGGCATTGACATCATTTCTGCTCTGCTTGGTGGTTATCGGGAATCTTAAATAGTGTCCTCTATATCCTCCCTTCTATCCTCCCTGTTTTTCTCCCTCTCCCTTTCCCTCCTCTCCCTCCTCCCCCCACCTCATTATTGCTAGGATTTATTTTTAATCTTCTTTGAAATACTTTTCCCCTTTTCTTCTTTTCAGTTCATGTTTTTGATTAGTCTACCTTTGAATTGTCCAAACAACCTTTTTTTAAAAAAAATTGTAAGGTCTGGAGAGATGGCTCAGTGTTTAAGAGCACCTTCTGCTCTTCCAGAGCTCACAGGTTCTATTCCCAGCACCCACAGGGCAACTCACAACTGTCCCTAACTCCAGCTCCAGGAATGCAACATCCTCACACAGACACACATGCGGGCAAAACACCAGTGCTCATTAAATAAAAATAAGTCGTTTAAAAAATTGTGTGTGTGACAGAAAGAGTGTGGTGGGGGTGGGGAGGCAGAGGGAGGGGGAGGGGAGGGGGGAGGGGAGGGGGAAGGAGAGGGGGAGAGGGAACCAAAGAGGTCTATGTATACCACAGAACCTGTATGTGGAAGTCAGGGGAATTCTGGGAGTCAGAATCATATTTTTGAGACAGGGTCTTTTTTCTGTTGCTTCTTCACTTACTCCAGACTAGTTGGGGGTTTTTTTGGGGGGTACTTATTTTTTCTTTGGTATATATCTATCACTTACATTGTTGAATTTATTCCTTTACTCACCCCCTTCCTTTTTCTGAACTGCCTTAATAAGTCTTAAAGCAATGGAGATTTCACTACAGACTCCTTACGATCTTTTAAGTCTTAGATCAATGATTATTTCTTCCTTTTAATCCTGTCTAAAAATTAAAAGAGCTTCTGGTTGTCAGTACATCTCTATTCTATGCTTTTTAAAATTCCTTTGTCTTTTTGCTCATAGTGATTTTCACATTTTAATGTTTCTTTTTCTTTCTCTACCCCCTACTCTCTTCTTCCTCCCTCTCTCTTCTTTCTCTCCCCCCCCCCAGCCTTGGGGTTGAACATTTGACAAGATACGTGTTCTGCTAATGATCTATGCCCCATAGCCTCCTATTTTGAGACAGGGTCTACCTCTGTAGCCCAAGGCTGGCCTCAAACTCACAATCTCCCTGTCCTAGTCCTCCTCCAAAGGCTGGGACTCCTGTCATGCACCATCCGGCCCAACTAGGACCATTCATTTCTTGATCATCTTAAGTTAATATTTTCTTTCCCTTTTCTATTGGCGTTTTAGTTGTCAGCAAAGTGAGATGCCAGAAGCTGACGGAGGAAGAAAACTTCACACGTGCAAGAGGAGACACCTTTTTTCTTGCGGCTGGTCGTTCCTAGAATTATGAGTGTAAACATCCCTAGTGACAGAGCTGTAAAGGGTTTCATTCAGCAAACGCTTTCTATTACCTCAAGCTTAGATTTCTAGTAGGATTTATCCGGAGAATTCCAGGAGCTCACAGGCAAAAATCTCCCAGTAAAACAGCGGTTCCGTTTGAGCAAATATTTAAATCACATTTGGCTCATCTCTTCTAACACAGTGAATGGCCCCCGGGACATCGCAGATTGCAAACTTTATGGCCATTTATTTATCTTGCTAGTATTTCTTGATGCTGGCTAGTTATCGGATACATTGGTATATGTTAGGGAAGCCGGCGGTTATCAGAGAGGATGCGCACAGTGTCCGTGCAGAATGTAATGCCAGGGGCATCTAAAGGCAAACAATGACGATTCAGGGATTCCGAGCTAACGGTCTGCTTGCCGCAGGCTACGTTCTCTGCTGAGTACCTTGGAGAGAGGACCTGACGGGTGCTTCAAATCCACAGAAGAAAGTCAAACTCTCCTCTGCAGGATCACAAAACGCCTTCTGGAGAGACTACTCAATGAAGTCTGGGATGCACAGGAATTCGAGGAAGGAGAGACATCCAAATGACTGAACTACCTAAACCTGGTTCTCGCTGAGCTCGTCACAGGGAGGAGGGAGTCCGAGGTGAGCACAGGATTCCAGGACCTCCACGGGTGACCATGCCAACTCCCGAAGCCAACTCCCGTCTCGCCCTTTTACCGCATGCTCTCCATGATCAGATTGTAAGGGGGGATGGCAACGACGCCACTCAAAGCCCATGTCCCAACACAAAGCTGAACTTTGACCCTTATACTCGAATGTCAAGTCTTCGAGTCTGTGTTTTAATTTAAAAAAAAATGGTGATACTGGTGCAAGACCTTTAAAAACAAGACCTGGAGAGCATAAGACGGAAGCCTCCTTGGTTACGTGACCGGGCATTTCAGATGGTTCGGCCTATGTGACAATGCAGACTGGTCTCACAATAGCTTCCTCCGCTTCTGTTTCTCCTTAGTCTAAAGCAGGGTTTCTCAACCTTCCTGACACTGTGACCCCTTTAATGCAGTGCCTTACATTGTGGTGACCCGCACCCATAAAATGATTCCCATTGCTACCTTATAACTGTAATTTTGCTGCTGCTATGAATCGTAGGGTAAATATCAGATACGCAGGGCTTCTGACATGCAACGTGCAACCCCTGTGAAAGGGTCATTGTGTTCCCCAAAGGGGTCGGGACCCAAAGGTTGAGAAACACTGGTCTAAAGCAACTTGCTTGCTCTGATGCTAACATATCCTCATGACACATGGTGCATACATAATATTTGGTGGGAAGCAGGTGCTATATATATATATATAGATAGATAGATAGATAGATAGATAGATAGATAGATAGATAGATAGATATCACGCATTACCAACTCTGGGATACTACATCAGACGCCCCAAGTGTCGGTGCTCCTGTAGGACCTGCCTTCTGCATAACATGTGTACAGTTATTCTATGCACATCTCTCAGGAGCGTGGCATAAGGGCCACTTTCTGCTGTAGTGGCTGTGACAAAACTACCTCTAGCCATTCTAGATGGGTCAGGAAGAAAATAGGCAGTTAAGTAATACAGTTGCATCTGCACCTATAAAGATGCTCACTCATAATTGCTCTCCTATAAAGTCTCCATGCCACACATTCAGAGTTACCAAGGACCGGTACCATGCTGCCTCATGGCTTTCATTCCTGCACTGAAAGGTCACGCAGGATGACTGGGACAACTGCACATCTAGAGCCTTCGGTTTACCTTTTAGGGCCCCCTCCTGGTCATGTTTCCCTGGTCAGTCAGGGCTCCCTGAATAGTAGCCCTTCCAGTGAATTTGAGCTAGCACAAGATATGTAAGTTCAAGATGAGACAGGAAGACGTAATGGAGTGAGGGGTAGCCTTGCCTCCCAGATCCCTGGAACCAGGCAGCCAATGGTTTGATTTAAAGTTAATTGGTTAGCCTACCAGACCTTCGAGGATGACTACAATCAAAAGCAGAAAATAGATTAGGACCACCGGTGTGGCATTGTTGTTGGGGGATGCAAAGTGACCCAGTAACCTTGGAAAGCAGTGGAGTGATTTCCTTATAACTCTTAAGCATGTGCAGAATCACCGGGAGACTCAGAATGTCCACAGAGGCAGCGACATCTCACACAGATGTTTGCACATCTCCTCTGATGGTTACTCTCGACTGTCAACTTGACGGGAGTTAGAATCACCTAGAAGACAAATCTCTGGCACTTCCAGAGATGTGTACCTGAGGAAGAAGGCTCACCCTGTGGCACTGACCTATGGGCTGGGGTCCCAGAATGAACAAGGATGTGAGCCAGAGCAGGGTATGAGCACCCGTGCTCTCTGCCTCCTGACTGTGGATACAATGTAACCAGCCACCCTGTGCTATGCTGCCAAGCCATTCCTGACACGACCAAGTAACTATTCCTTCAAGCCACGAGCCAAAATAAACCCGCCTTTAAATTGCTTTTGACAGGTACTTTGTCATAGCCTCGAGAAAGGGTTAATACAAACGTCTTTCGGCACTGCCTGCAAAAAATCAAAGGTGGAAGCAATCGATCGAACCCGCAAACAAAATTAATAGTTAAGTCAATGTGGCACAGGCGCACCCTGAAACGCTCAATCTGTAAAAACAGGAAACGTATAACATTCGCCATAACACGGATAGAGAGTACCGAGTGAAACCAGCTAAGTGAAAACAGCCAGTCGATAAAGACTCGTCCTTTTATGAGCACACTTACAAAAGGTACCCAGACAAAGACAGCAGGCAGAATTGTGGTTCCCAGGAGCTGAGCAAAGTGGGGAAGGAGGAGTTAAGTGTTCTGTGCATAGTTTTGTCAGATGGTAAGAGTTCCACCAGGTTAGGTTAGAGAGACAGCTCTGTGAGGAAGAAGCCTCTTCTGCAAGCTTGAGGACCTGAGTCCCTATCTTCAGGACCCACACAAAGAAGCCGAGGACATCTGCACCTTCCTATAGCCCCAGCACTGTGGGCAAAGGGTGGACACAGGGAGACTTCCAGAACTCACAAGGGCAGCCAGCCCTAGTCCAAAGAGTGAGCTTTTTGTTCAGTGAAGGACCCTGTGTCAAGGCAGTTACTCGGAGAATGTCTGAAGATGGCTTGCCCATGTGTAAGAAAGCGCGCATGGGCACATCATGTGTTACACCCCACACAAGTACACCCCGTATACCCACAAGAAAAGGGCTTAATGGTTGGAAGTGATGCTCACACAATGAATTGTCAGATCTTTCACTTAAGAGTGCTTAAGATCACGGCATTTCCTGCTCTTCCAGAGGACGCTAGTTCACCGAGGACCCACGTGGCAGCTCAGGGACTCCAGTCCCAGGTGATCTACCACCCACTTGTCCTGCATGTGGCGCACAGACGAAATACTCATACCCATAAAACAGAATTAAGCAAATCCTTTGTGAGAGGTTAAGATGGTGTCAGTTTTTTGCATACTTTTTAATTGTTAGGTGATCTGACATGCAGTTTACAGCAGGGCTTAGTGGCCGGTCAGATTTGCCTCTACCTCTTAAAAGTTACTAAACCTGGGCTAGTGGCTTAGCTCCCTCAAGTCTCGGTTTCCTCTTCTGAAAAAAAAAAAGTGAGAATAAGAATACCTAATTTATGAGGACTTTCAAGAAAATTAAATGTGACAATAATCATGATTAGCATATAAATCATAGACAATTACGGTCCCTTGTTGCTTTCAGTTTAGTTTAATTTTGCTTTGTTAGGGGTTGTCTTGTGACTCAGGATGGACTTGAACCCACTATGCAGCCGAGGATGACTTTGCTCCTGTCCTCCACCTCCCAGTGCTGGGATTATACACATGCAGGATCTTGTCTGGTTTATGCTGTGCTCGGGACAGAACCCAGGACTTCCTTCAAGCTAGGAACTCTATCAATGGAGCCACCCACATCCCTAGCCCAAACTTTGTTGCCTATGATTAGCATCAATACCATTAGCTTAATTCAAAAGCTCACACATTCTAGCAACTCAGAGAAGGATGTGCTCCCAAGACAAGGACTCAAAATAAGTGGCAATTTAACCCAGAGCAGAAATCCACCATTCTGGACTCAGATGAGATCGTTTCAACTTCCGAGACTTTGGGCTTTCAACCCACCCCCACCTCCACCTCCATCCCCACCCCCCACTGCCTGCCAAGAATACACAGAGATGACATAGTAATCAGAATATGACTATATACAAATGTCTGGCAGGTTGAGATGAAAGATGTTTCAAACCTTGCCAAGACACACCCTTTAATTCACTCTTCTGAGTCCATGTTATGTGTTTCTATAAATCTCACAGCTTCCGTAGTGACTGCTGGAATAGACCGGAACGGCTAGACTGGCTAAATGATACTTAGAGAGGAGACGCTACAGGTCTTAAAATGATGGCAGGGGACATGAGGAGGCAGTGCAGTCATAGGTAGGACATTTATATCACATCTCCTCCCCACCAAGGCTCTGAGGCCATCGTGGAATAGGGGACAGAAGGACTGTAAGACCCATAGGTTTCGACGACCAGGGCAAAGCTCACAGCAATCCTAGCTGCCAGGCCAAGACCTGCAAAGTCAGTCTAGAACATTCAAACAAGGAAAAACAAGAGGCTCGCTAGCCCCCACCCCATTTAAGAAGCCGTGAAGGACCCAAGGAAAAAGAGGACCAGTTTTCTTTAAATGTATGGCCCTTAGTAAGTTGGCCATGTTTCAGTGGATGGCCAAATATCTATGGTTATACAGAAAGCAATAATTAGGTTCTGGGTTATTAAAATAAGAGGACTGAACAGGCTCTATTTAGGAGTATATATTTTATACGTGTGCGCATGTAATAACAATTAGTGAAAAAAAGAGACCATGAATTTGAAGCAGAGTGGGGAGGGATATATGAGAGGGAGAAATATTTTAATTATATTAAACTAAAAAAGTAAATAAAAAATGCACACGAAGTTGAGGAGATGGGAGGATTAGTGTTGATCAGAAGGAGCAGAGGAGAATATGATCAGAAAATAGAGTATGGATGTAATTTCTCAAAGAACTGATAAAAATAGAAAAAAATGAATGAACTTAATGCTATCTTCAGTTATCGTATGACTAACCTGGGTACGTTTAATTGCAAATTTAACTTGGGGCATATAGATATGTATGTATGTGTATACATATATATCCACATGCAACTACACATATGTAGCCACACACATATACATATATACATATACATATACATATACACATATACACATATATGTAGCTATACACATATACATATATAGATATACAAACATATATGTAGCTACACATACATATATACATATACATACATATATATGTTCTTCCCAGATCTGTGTTCTAGATATTTTTCACTGTATAATAAAATATCACTTAAGGCTAGGAGTTGTGGCGTTCACCTGAAATCCCAATAGTTTGAATGCAGAGGAAAGAAGATCAGTTGTTCAAGGTCATTACATAGTGACCTGGGCTACATAAGACCCTGTCTCAAAACAGTGTCTCAAAACTGATTTAGAGGAAATTAGTTTGAAACTTAAATATTTAGCTCTATAACAAAAATAAATCACCTGAAATCAAATACAAATTTATTAGCGAGCTGTCACATTTGGTTAATACTTGGGTAACATTCAAGGAGCAAACAACATAATCAATATCTCTAAGTCGTTAAATGCATTAAGAAGTAGAGGTTCTAATTAATTCTGATTTCTATTTCAAAGAAAGGCAAACACACCATAATTAAATATTGCATTAAAAGGATGTTGACTCTCGGTGTCTGAAATTATGGACATAGACCAGAAACCCACATTCCTGAACATGACTCCAGGGACATCATTATACAGAACTCTGGTCTTTTCCACAGTCAAGAGAAAGGACCACCGTCACAGTAGAATGAGAAGTCTTGACAGAAATGCTCAAAGGCCAACAGGGTTGTTTCAGAGAGCTTCCAAGGCCTGCTGTGAGGTGGCACTGGTGGGAGAACAGGTGTTGGGAGTTTGTCCAGGAGTCACTGCCACCCTGAGCCACCACAGCACAAGGCAGAGAAGGAGTGAACCTGACCAAACGTGGGGTAGTAAGAATCTTCCTGAAAAGCTTCCATTTTAAAGTGTAGACGACAATCATGGGCCTTGGAATTAAAAACTATTGATGCCAGAAAGGTTACCCTTGGGACAGGCAGTAAAAATCACTAAGAAGGGATTAAACGACGAAACAACGGTTGTAAAAACTAAAACAGAACCCCTTCATTTAGATTGAATAGCTCAACTTGGCAGGGAACTGTGCAGGTTTCCGACCGTCCTATGCTAAATCGTCAAACACACGTACTCTCAATCAGCAAAAGAAACAGCCTAACGAGATCTTTCTGTGGTAGACACCTGCCTCAAACAATGGCACTGATCTCTGAGGGATTTTAAACAGCTGTGCATAAACTTCAAAAGTAATTTGCAACCAAATTAGTAAATGTCACCCTTCTTCCCACAAGACACAGAATTTTTTTTTTTTTAAAGAGAGAAAGCATCCGCACTAAGCCTGCCATTTTACACATTCTCAGAGATAAGGGGGTGGGGGTGGGGTAGGATGAAGAGGATGATTCACAAGGTTGGGGTGCGAGTGGGGTGAGGCACTCAAGAGCTTAGGAGAGGGCTTCTCCAGCAAGCAAACAACCCCTGGGGAGGGAGAAGCAGTGGAGGGCATGGCTTCCAGGACAAAATAAAACGAGAGAAGGAAAATGCATGGAGCGATTAAGTTCTGTTTCCTTGAGTCCTGAACCCCCACACCCACACCCCCACCTCCCTAGCGCCCCCACCCCCGCCCCGGAGACTTTAAATTCTCTTTGCGAAATGAAAGGGAAAAATGAGTCTGACTGTGAAAACAAAGGCAGACCCCACCAGATCACACAATTCCCTGGTCTAGGTTTGTGTTGTCAAAAGGCACCTGCAGCTTGAAGGACTGGGGCTTGTGCACAAACGGTCCATTTTCCCCCCGGCTGACATCCCAACAGCCCAGTCTCTTTCTCCGCACCCTCCCATCTCCACACATACCCAGCTGTGTCACCACTGAATAATCTTTTATTAGCACCATGGCCAGCCCACATAGTGGCAGGACAGCTCAGAGGACAGGGCAGTCCTGTGAAGCTCCCCTTGCAGAAAACACCAGAATCACTAAGGTTCAGCCGGACATTGGACCTCTCTCCACGCCCACATGGACTCATTAAAGTCTCCCGTGGCACTTTGATAATTCCGGTTTTTAAAACTCCAGTGGAACAAAGAGGTTACATATAACAAAGTGAATTTTAACATGTGACCCTCAAAGCTGGAAAACAATCTCTTTTTATTCACTCTTGAAGTGAATACCTCAACTTTTAAAAACATACAACAAACACCTGAAGTCCAGCCCCAGCCCCTGAAAAACAAAACAAAACAAACACAAAACCCCGGAATCAAGCGCTTTAACAAATTCCCAGAAAACTAGGTGTTCTCCACGGAAATGTCTCCTAGGACAGAGAACACTTCTTACACGTCTATGGTTTTTTTTTTTTTTATTTTTTATTTTTTTGTTTTTGTTCTTGTTTTGTGGAGAACACATAAAGTTGCAACTGTTTTCCTTTTCCTAGCCTGCCTTTCCTCGGGTGCTAAGGAAAAGCAAAAGGGAGAAGGAAGCGCCCCTCCATCCCTAACCCCAGCCTCCACCTGGTCAAGGTCACCAGCACACAAGAAACCAACGACTGGGGTGGGGGTGAGCCCCAAAGTTTGCTTTTTTCCGATTTTGTTCTCACCCCTGCCTACTCGGGCAGTCTTCTACCCTTCCTGGAACACTTGCAAGGGATACTCGGTGGCCTCTCAGGCCCCGATCTTTGGCACCTCCAGCCTGCTCTCTCCTCGGTGGTGACTTGGGGCTCTGGGTCCTACCTGGTGTCGTGGCCGCAGTCCCAGCGCAGTGCCGCTGCTGCTCCGATGGCGGGGACTGGCGCGGGCCTGGCGACCCGAGGGTACTCCGGGCGGCGACACCGGCCAGAGGGCGCTCGCCACGCCGGCTCAGGGACGCGCGCCTAGTTGCGTTCCACGAGCGCTCTCGGCCTTCCTCCCGCTGGCTCTGTCCCCACCCTCCATCCTCACGCCTCACTGGCCACTTGTCGCTCTGCCGGGACTGGGACCCGGAGGCTGCGGGAGGTCTGGATGAAACAGTCACCGGGCGGGGAGCGACGCCGCAGGCAGCGCGAAGCGGGACGGACGCCAGAGCCTTAGCCGCCAGAGTGCCAGAAAGGGGGGCGCGAGAGCAGTCTCTTCTGGCTCGGCTGAAAAACCGTAAATGAGCCGCCAGTGGGAAGGGCTAAGGTCGCCGGTAGAAAGAAGTGTTCTATTTAATCCATTTGGCATCACAAAGGGCTTGCAAGCGTTGCTTTTGTTTTGGTTTGCTTTGTAACTACCTAGGAGTGTGTTTGGGTGCAGCTCTGTGGCGGTATAGAGGTTTGATTGAGTTTTATGAGTGATTTTTGATGTTTTGAACTGCTGTAAACTTCAGCAGCAACTTTGCGTCACTAGGTTCTATTTGTCTTTTTAGGGGTTTTTATGCCATGCGCTAATGTTCATGATGATCGTAAAGGGTGTCCAAAAGAAAGGGGTGGTAGATTTTTTTTTCCCCGCACTCACAGAATTACGCTTTTATTGTTTGGTAGAGGAGGACCAGATTAGTATGAGAAATTATAAACATTTCTACTCTACCTTTCTCCATGTTCTCCTCAGCAGGCTTCTGATTACTGATGTACACCATGTTTAAATGACCCCCAGGTACTAAGAGTTTCAGCTGCTATTGTACTCACTCTACAAGTGAAACACTGAGACATAAGGAGTGCTTGGTGACTTGATCAAGTGATACTTGGGGCTGTGTTAAGACGCCACATAGGGGACTCTTCCCTATAATGTCTATGAACCTATCAAAGCCAATGCACACACTTTTTAAAGGTCACAAAGATATTTGGTCAATATTAACCCACTTTGCCATTTGTTGATACGTAAGCAGTGAACTGTCCCACAAGTCAGAATCCTACAACACAGAGGCTGTGCTCCCAGACCTGGAGTGTGATATCATGAGGACGTCAAAGTCTGGCACGTTGTAGGCCTCCACTATACTTCGGCTGTTACATTTGGCAGAAAAGTATGTCATGCCTGGGAACAAGGTCCGGGGGCTTGGAGGAATGGTGCCCATTTCAGCCTGTGTCTGTGCTGCTACTGATCTCCTCGTTCAAAGGTGGATCACCTGTTCTCCAGCCAGTCTTCAGTGGATCCTAAAGTTAGGAAACATTTAATTCTCCCTGACTGTTTCCTACTGAGTGTCTTAGGAGGTTAAATATATGCAGGAGCTCCCGGACTTTCATATGTCCTCTGATTAATTATTTAATAGTTAATTATTTAGACCAGGCAAGCACTCTACCACTGACCTACATCCCCAGCCTGTTCCTGTAAATCAGGGTTCGGTTTACATACAAATGACTGATGTTGGAACACAGTAAATACTTATATATAGTAGGCCTGCGCCAGGCAGAATTAGATACATTGTTTATTTTATCTTCATAATCTAATGAAGTAGCTGACATCATCACCACTATTATCATCCCCACTTGACACATGAAAATAATGTTTTGAAATATTGTATAATATAATCAGCATTATATTATTATATCTCATCTTATTACATTATATTATGTGATTAGAAAGAAGCAGAATCAGGATTCAAACCTTGAGTACTCTTTAGTATCCCTCTTAAACATGACTGACTACCAACCTCCGTCCCTATAGCACTGATTACAGAATTTGGCCTCCATCGCTTTAGGATCTCTGGGTTTGGAAGGCCTGTGGTCTTCTGATAACTAGAGCGTTCAACAGTTAGAAGTTCTTTACCCTGAAAGCTAGATCTTCTGAAAAAGATGATTTCCTATCATGTAACTCGAGAAAAAAAATGATTTTATTTTGGCTTTAACGGTGTATTTAGAACAAAAGCATGTAATTGTATTGCTGGTCTACGTCAAGTGCAGTGGGAATCTGTGGACCTCTCTTTTTTTTTTTCTTTTCTTTTTTCCGGAGCTGGGGACCAAACCCAGGGCCTTGTGCTTGCTAGGCAAGCGCTCTACTGCTGAGCTAAATCCCCAACCCCGACTGTTTGACCTCTTTACAGGGCGCGACCAACTGCAGAGTTGCAGGCTTCTCCAGGCTGCAGAGTGCTTTTTGTCTCCCTTGTTTCAGATACTCAGCTGCTGCTCAAAACCCTCCACACCTTTGTTTCCTGGAAGAGGGGATGGCATTTCCGGGAGAGGATGGTGTGTGGGCGGCTAGATTCTGCCCATTGTGTTAAAAACACCCCAGCTTTCAGTTGTGCGTTTCTTTTCTCTGATGTCTGCCCTAATGTTTCCCAGAATTACACCGAGTACCTTGGTGGGGCAGTTGCCTCATTCTGCCTGGGAAAGACTCCTCCCACCGAGGGCTACGGAGTGACTTCTTCCTGGACCTGTCGCAACTTGGAATTTGGAAAAGAATCCCCATGGCATCCATCACCCCGCTTTCCTCTCAGACTTGGTTGAAGATCGTGGCTCCATCTCCTATGGAATCCACCACTTGCACCGTTCTCTGGGGTTAGCCTTCCATTAGGGATTCAGAATAGAAAGTGCAAAGAACGGTTCCTAGTTTGAGCCTCAGTTTGGAGAACAATGGAACTTTGGAGAAGTAGGGTGAAGACAGGGTCATAAGACAAGGACATTTCTTGCTACAGAAGACCACCATTTGGAGGACATCAATCCAGATGATTTTGTGAGGTCTTTGGCATCCAGACATCCTCCTTTTAAAGCCTGGCAGAGACTATTTGCAAAGTGACCTCCAGCCTTAGTCTCTTGAAGGAATTAGAGGTCAATGGAATATTTTAACCAAAGGCTCAAGTAACATGTGAAAGCTAGTGCAAATTTATTTGGAAAATGTAAAAGTTGTGGGTAGATAAAAGTGACAAAGGCACGAACAAAATTGGACATTTAAACTCACAACACGGGCAAGTGTTGGCTGCTTACAAAAACAATTTTACCCTACAGTCTGCACTGAAACTTCATTCATTACTGTTCATTTATTTTACCCAAAAGAGATCTTTAAACCTGGAAGCAAAAATTGAATTTTGCTGGGAGTAACTCCAATGGCTGTAGCCTGCTTTCTTATTTTGTTTGATCCTTGAGGCAGGGTGTCGTGAAACCCCTGGCTGGCCTCAAACTCATTACAGAGCTGAGGACGACCTTGAGCTTCCAGTCCTTCCTGCCAGCAAATTCCCAAGTCCCGAGTTTACAAGCTCGCATCACCAAACCAGATTATATTGCTGTTGATAATAAGAGTGCCTTCAGCTCTGTAGACGGTGAGTCGGAACAGTGAAAGATGAAGGCAGTCTAGTCTAAGAGTAGAAATGGAAAAGTGCTTAATTTTTTTTAAAGTTTTACCATTTGCATATTTATTCATTAATTCATTAAGAAATGCTGGACTTTATGATCATGGGCAAGGTAAGGCAGGTCGGTATTATTTCTTTGTCTAAGAAAAAGATGTCGATGGGGAGCTATTAAAAATGCCAATGTTGCCTTCCTGTGTATGCCAGGCCTGTGTTAAAAGCCCCCTGGCATGTATAATGTCTTCTGTAGTTTAGAGATGGTACACGACAGTGTAGTGTACTGGAGTCTAATCAACTGTCTCCCCAAGTCTGGAGAACCAATAATTTCTAAGACAGATCTGGTCAACTTGACTCTTTTTTTTTCTTTTTTCTTTTTTTTTCTTTTTTTTTTTTTCCGGAGTTGGGGACCGAACCCAGGGCCTTGCGCTTGCTACGCAAGCGCTCTACCACTGAGCTAAATCCCCAACCCCTCAACTTGACTCTTAATTCATGATAAACTTTCCATCATGCATACAGAAGGAACAAGACAAGTGTTGGAATTACATCCTGACTCGAGTCAGTAACCGAACCAGGTGTGTTTACATAGGTTCCAATGAATAAAATACTGGGAAGGCAAAAGAATTCCCAGTATTTTAGACATAGATGGCTGACCTATGAGTTATCGTGAATCATACTGTCCAGTTATTGAGGCCATTGGAAAGGAAAGTATCCTTATCAGTGATGTGGGATGTCTGGAAGAGGTTATTTTCCCCCAAACATCAGTTAGAATATTACAAAAGACAATTATGTTAAACATACAGAAATGATTTTTTTTAAATTAAGGAATTACAAAAAGCACTTCTTGGCATCTTGTGTTAGTTGTAACATAAATGTTGGACTTAGAGAGTCAGGGTCCTGATGTAGTAAACCACCACCACATTGACCTTGTTCCATGATGTGCGTCGGTTGAGGGTGCTCTGTTCCTCGACACAGTTTAGTCCCCATTGCAAATATCCTCACTCCCAAAATGTTCCATTTCATCCCCAAATGGCAAACCTCATAACTGGTTGTTTATTTCAACTCGAATTCACACACACACACACATATACAATTATTTTATTTTCTTGCTTTTTTGTCCCCTGTTTGTCACTGTACAGAGACTCAGGCAGCAGAAGCAATGGCTGGCGTTTAGGACTCAGTCTATGATTCAGGGAGGAGAAGTTGTATTTCTATTTGACTCATTAAAAAAAAAAAAAGTAAGCTACCCAGGCATGAGCCATTAATCCCAGCGCCTGGGAGGCAGAGGCAGATGAATCTCTGTGTCTTTGAGGCAAGACTCATTCATCTACACAGTTTATACTAGGTCAGCCAGGGCTCTCAAAAGGATGAAGAAGAAGGAAGAGGAGGAGGAAGTGGAGGGGGAGGGGGAGGGGGAGGGGGAGGAGAAGGGGGAGGGGGAGGGGGAGGGAGGGGGAGGGGGAGGGAGAGGAGGGGAGGGGGAGGAGGGGGAGGGGGAAGGGGAGGGAGAGGAGGGGAGGGGGAGGAGGAGGGGGAGGGGGAGGGGGAGGGAGAGGAGGGGAGGGGGAGGAGGAGGGGGAGGAGGGGAGGGGAGGACGAGGAGGAGGAGGGGAGGGGGAGGGGGAGGAGGAGGGGGAGGAGCAGGGGGAGGAGGAGGAGGAGGAGGGGAGGGGGAGGGGGAGGAGGAGGGGGAGGAGCAGGGGGAGGAGGAGGAGAAGAAGAAGGAGAAGAAGAAGAAGAAGAAGAAGAAGAAGAAGAAGAAGAAGAAGAAGAAGAAGAAGAAGAAGAAGAAGAAGAAGAAGAAGAAGAAGAAGAAGAAGAAGAAGATCCAATTTTGGGTTTCCCAGCACACATATGAAAACACTGATAACAGAGGGAAGATGTGTAATACGTAAGCAACCCTACCGGCAGCTCATATGTGTATATTCACTCAACCTTAAAAACAATGAGAAGCAGATGAAGGGTCCTTTTATGTCACGGGAACTCAATGTGGATGTGCTGCTTGAAGATCAAAGACATCTGAAACCAGAAAAGATGTTTATTTTTCTAAATAGAATGCAAATGTCACATTTTAATGCACAAATTCCCCCTTTCCACAGGTTTGCTTAAAAGTCAGTAAAGGGAGGGTATTTATGTTACATCAGGATTTGAGAAGGATGGCAGAACAGCCAAAAGTCTCTACAGCACAAGGTTATTTTTACTGCTTCTTCGTAACTGTACAGTTGCTACTGCTATGCACTGTACCGTAAAGATCTGTTTCTGGTGGTCTTAGGCAACTCCTGTGAGAGGGTCGTTGCAGCCCCCTCAACATGTCGTGACCCACATACTGAGAACAACCGATAAAAGTGCTTCATCCCTGAGATCCTCACCAATGGAAGGATGCCCTTCGAATTCACAAAGATGCTTTCTAGGTCACTAATAGCCCAGCATCCTGTATGCCTGTGAGCTTTTGGCTGTTATAACGATCCAATAACATGGGTGTTCTTCGCACTACACTGATGGGAAGATTGAGGTTGAGAGGGCAAGTGACTTAGCAAAGACTCACAGCCAGGATCCATCCATTTAGTGCCTGAGGAATTTGTCCAGCAACTCCTGAAGTGACAAACAGATCATATCCCATATGCGCATTTTTAAAAATTAATGTTTCATGTTTTCCTACGAAAGGCATTATGGATGTGCACACCAGTTAAACACCAGAGAAAGGTAAGAAGAAGAAAATTAGCCATCATTTCATAGTCCAGTTAACGTTTTATTTCTGTCTATTTTTTAAAAATACTTTCAAACTTACCTTTCCCGATTGCTTGATGGTAAATAATAATAATCACAGAAAAAATTTGAAAACTGTAAACGTGCGTATAAAAGAAAATTTAAATCACGAATAATCTCAAACTATGAAGCTAGCCATTTAAGTCATAGCAGACGTAAACCATTTCGAGACGGAAGCCAAAACTGTCTGTATCGCACACTTTATAACCTAGACGATATTTTAAGTTACTTGTTTTTTTTTAAGATTTATTTGTTTGTGTGCATGTGTGTGCACATGTCCATGTGCAGTTATGTGTGCCTCTGTACTTCTGTGGAGGCCGGAATCGAGCTTTGGGCATTCTCTTTTCTTACTTTGCATATTCCTTTGAGGCAGGGCCCCTCTCTAAACCATGACTCCTAGCCTTACAAGCCAGCAAGCTCCAGGATCTCCCCTCCTCCATGCCCACCAGAGCTGGGGTTATAAGAGTTTGCAGGATGCACAGCTTGCTACATGTGTCAGGATCTGCACTAGGTCCTCCCAATTTCCCAGCAGACACTGCTCTTAACGGCTGGGCTGTCATTCTGGATCCTTGTTCATTTTTTTTTAACCTGATATTTTCTTTTCCTTGAAGTTACAAATAGGACTTTTTTTTTTTTTTTTGGTTTTTTTTTTTTTTTTTTTTTTCCGGAGCTGGGGACCGAACCCAGGGCCTTGCGCTTCCTAGGTAAGCGCTCTACCACTGAGCTAAATCCCCAGCCCCTACAAATAGGACTTTTAGACACTTGACTAGACTGCTTCTTGGTTGTTCTGAATGGACCTAGCTACTAAGTTACTCTCACAACCAAAATGCCTAAAGCATGAATTGTATTACTGTTTCAATCATCCCTATAGCTCTGCCAGGTGCAGTAAATTTGTGGATTACAAGAATTTGGAAGGGATGTGAAAATGGGGGGTTAAATATTAAATTAGTAAAAATTTCTCTCCAGACAAAAAAAACAACGTTCCTTGAGAACCTTTGCATCATGTGATAACACATGCCCCAGGAACTTAAATATACTTAAAATTTCAACTCAAAATGGCTGCCGGGTAAACTGAGGAAGGTGCATCTAGCCAGTATACCTACAGACATGCTACCAAGCCTTTTCAAGGAATATAGTAAGAACTTGAGCTAAAAACAAAGAAACACACACACCCACACACACACACACATCTCTCTCTAATCTCTCTCCTCCCACTCTGTGTGTGTGTGTGTGTGTGTGTGTGTGAGAGAGAGAGAGAGAGAGAGAGAGAGAGAGAGAGAGAGAGAGAAAGAAAGAGAGAGAGAGGACTAAAGCAAGACCTGAGCTAAAACCAACCAATTAACTCATACAATGAGCTGAAGCCAGTCCTGATTTTCTGGTCTTTTGCCTGTTTCACAGAATGGCAATACATTAAAATAAATTTAAAAGAAATTATTATTTACGTATTTGTTTTCCCAAACGTCTCTGCCATCGTTCCATTCAGCAGAAACGCTCTTTTTCTTTTTCCTCCCTTGCCTACGGATAGAATGCAGGTCTCTTCCGTGGCTCTACACTTAAACTATCCCATGTATTTCTGTGCTATGAGAGAAAATTCCAGAAATTTCATGCTCTACTTTGTAAACCCCTGGACACAGTGAGTGTATTATGCACACTATTTGATGGGTGTGGAGAAAGCAGAATTCTGATGCTAATTAAACTTCCAAAAAATGTTTTTGCAATGGCCACTAACGCAGAGCATCTGAGTAGCCAGTGACCCGGGCCTGCTGTAGGCACTCGAAGCATAGCGGCGTGTCCATGTGCACGGCAAGCCATGTGTGGCATGTTCCCTACAGTGCTGCTTGGAGTACCCCACCCCAACTCCCGCTCTTGGAAGCAAAGCAAGTGCATCACAAAACTGTGGTGTGTTGATCAACTGACATGGCGGCAGTGACCATGAATGAAGAGCTGGGGCACGAAATCCGCCAAAGCCAAAAGCTTGCAAATACAGTGCAAGGCAAGGTCAAAAAGGTTGCACCTTAGGCGAACTCCTTTACCGGAAGTTCAAAATCAAGGTGGGTGAATTCATACTGTGAGGTCAGAACGGGAGTCGCAACATTTAAGGAGATGGGGAGTGGAGGGCCTAGGGGAGAAATCGGATGTTAGTGGTGACGTTTGCAGACTTGTCACAGAGGACGTTCACTCTGTGAAAGCTCATCCCGATGTCTGGGATTTGTGGCAATTCAGTAAACAAGATTTCTAGAGGCCGGGGAGATGGTGTAGTGGGTGAAATGCTTACCGCATAAGCATGAAGCCTTGCTCTACGGTCCCTAGCAGCCAGGTAAAGAAATGGGTGTGGCCCCATGCATCTGGAATCCCAGCACTGAGAGTGGAGGGTGGTGGGTGGAAACGGGAGGACCCCAGGAGCTCACTGCTGAGAGTCCAGCCAATAGGTGATCTCTAGGTTCAGTGAAAACATCCTGTCACAAAAAGTATGATAGAGGGTGTCTTAGTTAGGGTTTCTATGCCTGTACAAACATCACGCACGACCAAAAAACAAGTTGGGAAGGAAAGGGTTTGTTCAGCTTACACTTCCATATTGCTCTTCATCACCAAAGGAAGTCAGGACTGGAACTCCAGCAGGTCAGGGAGCAGGAGCTGATGCAGAGGCCATGGAGGGTGCTGCTTACTGACTTACTTCCCTGGCTTGCTCAACTTGCTCTCTTATAGAACCCAAGACCACCAGCCCAGGGACGGCACCACGCACAAGGGGCTGGGTCCTCTGCACTTGATCACTAACTAAGAAAACGCCTTACAGCTGGATCTCATGGAGGCATTTCCTCAACTGAGTCTCCTTTCTCCGTGATAACTCTAGCTTGTGTCAAGTTGACACACAAAACTAGCCAGCACAGAGGGCAATAGAGGATGGCATCTGCCATTGTACCTCTGACCTCTACATACATGTATGCATATGTGCACACTCTCCCACATACATGAAGAAGTTTATGTGCATGCAACATGCACACACACTCAAACACAGACAGACAGACAGACAGACACACTCAGACATACACAGTCAAAAAAAGAGAGACAGAGAGACATACAGAGAGAGACAGAGAGCTTTTGATGGCCAGGGGCTTGCTGTTCCAAGTCAAGGGTGTTTAGTTCATCGGAAACAAGGAGACAAACGTAATAACACTTCCTTCTCTCCACTATTCACAATGCCAACAAGTCAAGCTTAACCACGGTAGGATCTCAGTAAGTCACTGAAACATTCTGCATCGTTTGAATCTGGTTGGTGAAAGAGTGTCACACAGGGCTGCCTCTGGGTCTTTCTGGCCCTCACTGCTAGGCTGCTGCCAGCTCTATAATGCCTTCCCAATCCTTTTCCCTCTCAGACAGACTCTCCCCACCCCTACTCCAATTTGTTCTTGTGTTATCTTTCTATCGTTTCCTTTGTCCTTGCCCTGTGCCTTGTACAGAACGTATCATAAAAATGCAAAATGGCCAAATACCAGAAATGTTCAAGATATTCTGGATTCCACATTAGAGTCAGTGGACAAACGCCTCAAAGAATTAAAAACAAAACTAAACAAAAGAACTTATTCCAACTTGGGGAAAAGGCTCCTCATGTCAGCTTCCAACGGGAGCAAGTCACAAAATTGCAGAAAGGACAAATGGGCTCATTGGCCACTCAGTATCGTCATTTAAAGGGTCATGGCTGAGGCTATGACACAAAGAATAAAGTAGAAAAGGTCTTTCAGGAAATTTTAATGAGCTGGGTAAAGAGGCTTAGAAATACACGAGTATTGGAGGTTGATAAAGTTAACTGGGGTTGGCCAGCTTGTATTCAAAATCCTGTTGCATATATATATATATATATATATATATATATATATATATATATATATCCCAAACCTCTGATATATATCTATATCTATATCTATATCTATATCTATATCTATATCTATATCTATATCTATATCTATATCTATATCTATATCTATATCTATATCTGTATCTGTATCTGTATCTGTATCTGTATCTATCCCTGTGACCCTCTGAGATTTGCCTCACTCTGAATCTGTCCCCACCCTTATGTCTTTTTTGTTTTGTTTCGACTTTAACCCAATGAGTACAGTTAGTGCCACCCATACAGGCATGGAGTGAGGGTATCCACCTCAGGGGGTGGGCCTGCCAGGAACCTTACCTCTAAAGAAAACTGAGTGCCCCACAACAGCTATCAATTGTCTATGGTAGGGGTACTGGGCCCCGGATGCTCCATTGTGGGACAGCTACTGGCTTTCGTATTTCTTTACTGAACCTGTCCATAGTGCTGCAAAGCTGCAGAGGCCTTTCCCTCAGCATGGCGCAAAGGGCTTGTGCCTTTCGTCTTCTACATACACATATGCATGTGTGCGCACTCTCCCACATACAACGAAGAAGTTTATGTGCGTGCAACAGCACACACTCAGACACACAGACACAGACACACAGACAGACACACAGACAGACAAACTACAAGAAGCACTCTACTGACTGGGCCATTTCTTCAGCCCCTGGCTCTGTTCTTTTTTTTTCCCCCCTGGCTCTGTTCTTGTAGAGCACCAAGCATCCAAAGAGCTAGGCAAAGAGACAAGATTTATTTAAGAACATCTGTCTGTTCTGATTAAAACAATTCTCACAATGGAAATAGGCAAGGGCCACACTACTTTGTGCGCCTCTCTTCAGTGTTATTTCTCCTTTGTGTTATGTCTTCTCTTCATACCATTTCACTGACTAACTTAGTTCCCTGAGTGGTGGGTATCACCTACCTGCTAAGGCAGGCCTTCTGTGATAGTTGGTAGACTTCCCAGACAAAAGCGAGTTCTTCAAACTGCCAAACGCAGGGTCAGTTGCTGTAATAGAAATCTTCCAAGAAGTGGAACTTGGGTCAAGGCTCCCATCAATAAAGTGATAGCCATACACACACGAGAACCTGGGTTTGATCCAAAGCATCCACTTGAAAAAACTAACCATGGGCTGCACTGTTGTAGTCTAGCGATGGGAGCATCCCGGATGCTCATCCTGGCCAGCCAGACTAGGCGAATTGGTGAGTCCTAGACTTCAATGAATCTCAAAACACAAGGCAGATGGATTCTGAGATTTGACACAGCAGGTCATGCTCTGTCCTCCTCCACACATGAACATACACACCTTCACATACACAGATGTACACAACATACTTACACACACACACACACACACACACACACACACACACACACACACACACACACACCATCCCACACACTACAGGAACCTTTATGTAGCATCCGCCCGGGATGCTCTTCTGTATCCTCAGAACTCGTTCCATCTCCTGGCTTCACCTTCAGCCTCTCTGCCTTCCGTGGGTGAATTCTGAGATGCATGTGCTTTATTATAGCAAGTGCATCGCTGTACACTAGACGCTGAAAAAAATGTGGTGTTGCCAAGGAAGACAGACACATGGAGGGAGTTTCCAAGCTGTGCTTTTAGAGAAACCCAATCAGATCTTGTTTGATTTCTTACCTCAGAAGAGTCACCATTACCTCCTTCATCGCCACAGAGGCCGTACAACTGTATAAAGCAATGACTCCATCCACACGAGCAGTGTCTGCTGCACTGAGGAGAGGCGCACAGAGTAGTGGGGCACTCGCCCGCTTCCACTGAGAGAATTGTTTTAAGCAAAAACAGGCAGATGTTCCTAAATAGATCTCATCTCTTAGCCCAGCTCTTTGGATGCTCGGTGCTCTACAAGGACAGAGCCAGGGGCTGAAGAAATGGCCTGGTCAGTAGAGTGCTTCTTGTGGGTACACGAGGACCTAAGTTTGGATCTCTAGCTCCCATGTAGACAGTCTGACATGGTGCTCACTGTTAATGAAGCCAAGTTAGAATACCTGTGGCACACTGGCCAGCCAGTCTATCCGGATAAGCTGTCTCCAAGGTCAGTAAGATAATCTGTCTCAAAAACTAAAATAAAGAATGGCTGTGGAAGATATTCTCTGGCCGCCACATGCACACAAATGCACACACATCTTCAAGCACATGTATACCAGGAAGCACGCGCGCGCACACACACACACACACACACACACACACACACACACACACACACACACACAGAGCAAGCACACACAAGCAGTCTGGTGATCCAGAATCCCGATCTGTGAATGCTGTCACCATTACTAACAAACCGTGAAGACTCATGGACTCACAACCGGCCTCTCAGTTCTCACCACTGAAAGCCAAAGTGATGGTGATGAGAATGGTGCTTTCCATTCTCTGCGGGGGCGGGGGGGTATCCTTAAAATCCCAAATAATGTAACGCTGACACACATTTGCTCTTTGTTTTCTTGTTGGACAATGAAGAGCGGTTTGCGTTCAGCCGAGACTGACTAGCTAAACAAAAAGACAGCTAGTCCTCCATCACCCTCACCGCGTCAGAAAGAAAGGTGTTTCCATTTGCAGCGACAGGCCCCTTTGTAGCTGAAAGTCTTCCATTTCATTATGCGCTTTAATGTTTTCACTGAAGTGCATGTGGTTTTCAGACACAGGAAAGAAAACAGGCCGGCCTGTGGTTGAACTTTCCACTAGAGAACAGAGTACAGCTTAGAACCAGTGCCGGCAGAGAGGTCCTTCCTGCTTCAAATGTGCAGATCCACGAAATAACAGGTCCTCTCTTGGCTAGAGTGCCATGGACTGCTTCAATTGTCGGAAATTTGGGGGAACAAGGCCTTACAGAATCTGGTACTATGAGTGCATAGATTCATGGGTGGAGAAATAGGGCAGCTTCAAGGCCATGGGTCATTTCTCTACTAATTTGATTTCTGGGAATGAGAGGAGGGCATCTTCCTGGCTGACACTTTCCAGTTCCACCTATTCTGACTCACATGCTCCCTCCTGAAGCAAATTGACCCTGTGAAAATGGTTCTTCCTCTGGTAGTACCTGACCTTCTTAGCTAGTTTCAGGATCCCATTCCTGCTACTCCGCTTCTGACGTGTGGAGTTCATTCTAGAGGTGGAATGAATTCTCCAATAAGCATTTACAGCCCATCTGCTGGGTTTATAGTCCGTCAAGCCGTAGCTTTGTAGTCAACCAGAGCTCGAGGCAAGGATGAAAAACATCATTTAAGTTTCCTGTTTGAAACATATTTATCAGACAACACATGAGATGGAGTGAGTTTTGGTGACATTCTCTTTTTAAATTGACCTTGGAAACATGTTTCCCTGATAGTTGGAATATCTAATAATACAGAGATAAACACCCTTGGCTAAACCTCACGCACTTGCCTCAGAAGCCATCTGCCTGACCTGCAAAAGAAGAATGGGTCGATACCATCATAAAGCATGGTAACCTGACTCTTCTCGTCCATTGCTTGCTGGCCACGGTAAGGGAGGGTTATACTGAATGAAGCTCTGTAGTATGTAGAGAGGCATTGCTGCCAACAATGTTCATACACAAGTTCAGTTCAGAGAACTCTGCCCCCGAAGGCATGGAAGGAAGCTAGAGAGGGTTGCTGTGCCCTCACGCTCTTATCTGGGCAAGCAAGGTATGGATGTGGTAAACACATGTGCATAGTTGGTCTCTGTAACACTGGGTGGTGGGGGGTGCTCTCCTGATTCCTTCTCAGTGATGTGGGCCCTCTGTATACAGCCAGAATAACCCCATGCAAACCTCTCTTCAGGTCTCTAGAGCTCCCTAGGAGACCTACCCTAGCACCCACTCCCCAGATCTGTCCTGACTTATCTTCCTCCCTTGTTTGGTTCACAGGAGCCACCTCCCTTCTTAGCATGCCTATCAAACTATAGTCTAGGAAATTTATAAATGGCCTCCTTCAGGTCCTGAGCTCCTCAGTTTCTCAGTGATGATTTTTACCAGTATCTTGGGAGAGGAGCTGCTATCTCGAAAGCCTGCATTAACAGAGGTTTTGGAAGGCTTTTTTTTTTTAATCAAAATCAACATAAAAATCAATAATGTTAGCACAATGTCAATATTACCACTGTAACTAAAAGGTTATCGTCAGAATTATACGATAGCTGGAATAGAGACTGGCAAATTCTAAGCAGTCTTCTGCTCTTTCTGGGTGCATAACTAGATATGAGCCATTTAAAGTTAGGTTTGACCAGTTTTGTAGGCCCTGATCTTGAGGAGATGGTTCACCTGGGAAGTTACTCATTTTGTGAGCACAGGGAGCTGATTTGATCCCCAGAACATGAATGAAAATGCTTTCGTGATGGTGCATGTTTATGGTCCTCGTTTAGGGAGGTGGAGACAGCAGATCCCTCGCCTTCCTGGCCAGCCAGCTGAGTGCAATCGGCAAGTTTAATACTAGAGAGACCCTACCTCAAAAAGCAGTGGGGAAGACGGCATGCTGTGGAATAAGACTTAAAAACCGTCCTCTGGCCTCTGTGCATACACACAAACATTCATGTGTGTCTGTATGCACATGTACATATACCAATCACATCACACCTCATAGCATCACATCACATGACACGACATCACATTGCATGACATCATATCACAAGACATTGTATGATATCACATCACATGATATCACACCACATCACATCTATGACATGACAGCATATGGCATCACATCACGCCCTATCATATGACATGACATCACATCACATGTCATCACATGTCAACACATGACATCATATGACATCATATCACACGGCATTATATGACATGACATGGCATCATACCACATCCCATCATCACATCAGGTAGGTCCTTCTTATCTTGACTATGAGATTGCTGTGTCTTCAGGCTTGTTTCTGAAATCAAGCCGGCACACATTAGATATAAAGATGAACTCTGACTAAAAGCTGTCATGAGAGAGAAATGAAGTTTGGTTATGAGAGTCACCCAAGGTTTGAACAGCTAAGGTTTGGCAATTGCTGGCTCCCATGTATCTTAGTCAGGGTTTCTATTGCTTCAATAAAGCACCATGACCAAAAAGCAGGTGGAAGAGGAAAGGATTTATTTGGCTTCCTCATCACAGTTCATCACCGAAGGAAGTCATGACAGGGACTCAAATAGGGCAGGAACCTGGAGGCAGGAGCTGATGCAGAGGTGGTGGGGGGTGCTGCTTACTGTCTTGCTCCTCCTGTGCTCAGCCTGTTTTCTTGTAGAACCCAGGACCACCAGCCCAGGGATGGTACCATCATAATGGGCTGGGCCCTCCACCATTAATCACCAAGTCTTCCTACAACCCAATCTTATGGAGGCACTTTCTTAATTGGGTTTTCTCTTCTCAGATGCCTTTGGTTTGCTTCAAGTTAGCACAAACTTATCCATCACACCAAGGTAAAAAGATAACGGGAATAATAAGACATTAGTGTCTGACTCTTGGAACATCTTGTCTCCTGTCTCTCAGGGAGCCAAGGATGCTGAGTTTCCTCTGCTTTGCTCTGATGACTGCTCATTTCTTCAGTTTTGACCCCAAAATAGTGTCGTACTCCATCAGACTCCTTGGCCTCCTAGACTCACTGCTTTCCCATTCACCCTGGTGACCTAGGCTCACTGCTTTCCCACTCATCCTGGTGTCCTAGGCTCACTGCTTTCCCATTCATCCTGGTGACCTAGGCTCACTGCTTTCCCATTCATCCTGGTGACCTAGGCTCACTGCTTTCCCATTCATCCTGGTGTCCTAGGCTCACTGCTTTCCCATTCATCCTTGTGTCCTAGGCTCACTGCTTTCCCATTCATCCTGGTGCCCTAGGCTCACTGCTTTCCCATTCATCCTGTGACCAAGGTTCACTGCTTTCCCATTCATCCTGGTGTCCTAGGCTCACTGCTTTCCCATTCATCCTGGTGACCTAGGCTCACTGCTTTCCCATTCATCCTGGTGACCTAGGCTCACTGCTTTCCCACTCACCCTGGTGTCCTAGGCTCACTGCTTTCCCATTCATCCTGGTGACCTAGGCTCACTGCTTTCCCATTCATCCTGGTGTCCTAGGCTCACTGCTTTCCCATTCATCCTGTGACCTAGGCTCACTGCTTTCCCACACATCCTGGGTGACCTAGGCTCACTGCTTTCGCATTCATCCTGGTGTCCTAGGCTCACTGCTTTCCCATTCATCCTGGTGTCCTAGGCTCACTGCTTTCCCATTCATCCTGTGACCAAGGTTCACTGCTTTCCCATTCATCCTGGTGTCCTAGACTCACTGCTTTCCCATTCATCCTGGTGACCTAGGCTCACTGCTTTCCCATTCATCCTGGGTGACCTAGGCTCACTGCTTTCCCATTCATCCTGGTGACCTAGGCTCACTGCTTTCCCACACATCCTGGGTGACCTAGGATCACTGCTTTCCCATTCATCCTGGTGTCCTAGGCTCACTGCTTTCCCATTAATCCTGGTGTCCTAGGCTCACTGCTTTCCCATTCATCTTGGTGTCCTAGGTTCACTGCTTTCCCACTCATCCTGGTGACCTAGGCTCACTGCTTTCCCATTCACCCTGGTGACCTAGGCTCACTGCTTTCCCATTCATCCTGGTGACCTAGGCTCACTGCTTTCCCACTCATGCTGGTGACCTAGGCTCACTGCTTTCCCACTCATCCTGGTGTCCTAGGCTCACTGCTTTCCCACTCATCCTGGGTGTCCTAGGTTCACTGCTTTCCCACTCATCCTGTGACCTAGACTCACTGCTTTCCCATTCATCCTGGTGTCCTAGGCTCACTGCTTTCCCAGTCATCCTGGTGACCTAGGCTCACTGCTTTCCCACTCATCCTGGGTGTCCTAGGCTCACTGCTTTCCCACTCATCCTGTGACCTAGACTCACTGCTTTCCCATTCATCCTGTGACCTAGACTCACTGCTTTCCCACTCATCCTGGTGTCCTAGGCTCACTGCTTTCCCACTCATGCTGGTGTCCTAGGCTCACTGCTTTCCCACTCATCCTGGGTGTTCTAGACTCACTGCTTTCCCACTCATCCTGGGTGTTCTAGACTCACTGCTTTCCCATTCATCCTGGTGTCCTAGGCTCACTGCTTTCCCATTCATCCTGGTGACCTAGGCTCACTGCTTTCCCATTCATCCTGGTGACCTAGGCTCACTGCTTTCCCATTCATCCTGGGTGACCTAGGCTCACTGCTTTCCCACTAATCCTGGTGTCCTAGGCTCACTGCTTTCCCATTCATCCTGGTGACCTAGGCTCACTGCTTTCCCATTCATCCTGGTGTCTTAGGCTCACTGCTTTCCCACTCATCCTGGTGACCTAGGCTCACTGCTTTCCCACTCATCCTGGGTGTTCTAGACTCACTGCTTTCCCACTCATCCTGGTGACCTAGGCTCACTGCTTTCCCATTCATCCTGGTGTCCTAGGCTCACTGCTTTCCCATTCATCCTGGTGACCTAGGCTCACTGCTTTTCCATTCATCCTGGGTGACCTAGGCTCACTGCTTTCCCACTCATCCTGGTGACCTAGGCTCACTGCTTTCCCATTCATCCTGGTGACCTAGGCTCACTGCTTTCCCATTCATCCTGGTGACCTAGGCTCACTGCTTTCCCATTCATCCTGGTGACCTAGGCTCACTGCTTTCCCATTCATCCTGTGACCTAGGCTCACTGCTTTCCCATTCATCCTGGTGACCTAGACTCACTGCTTTCCCATTCATCCTGGGTGACCTAGGCTCACTGCTTTCCCACACATCCTGGGTGACCTAGGCTCACTGCTTTCCCATTCATCCTGGTGACCTAGGCTCACTGCTGTTTTCCATTCATTGATTGTACCTTGAACGCCCCTCACTCCTCCTTCGGCAAGATCAAATGCCCTTTGATGTATGGTACACTCTCGACTGAGATGACAAATACTTCAAAAATTATAATGTGTACTTCCACACCTTTGTTTGGTGTGCGCCTTTTCATCTATCAGAAAGGCTCTTTCTTTGTGCGCTCTTCAAAAGCATTCTCTATTCTTCAGTACGTAGGTAAAAAAGGAATATTCTAGAAAAGGGAGCACATGAACAAAATGCTAATTTTTAAAAAAAATTGTTTGATTTGTTTATTCATCTTTTAGGAAACTATTTTAAAATGTATTTCTTGATACCTTTTTTAAGTATAGAATAAAGTTTACTCAGGACATGGGGAGGAGAGTTAAGTGGGTAGTAGGAGCAGAGGGAAAGAGAGAGGGGATGGGGGAAGGAACACAGGAGAAGAAGAGTAGAGGTAGGCCATGAGCACCTGGAGAGAAGTGGGGGAGGGAATGTGGAGAGAGGGAGAGGGGAGAGAGGAGCAAGAGAGCAAGAGCTCCTTGATACTTTTGTACCTCCCCCAACTTCTCCTGGATCTCCCTTCCTCCCAACTTCATGTCTTTTTTTTTTATTTTCTGTATTTCTCATTTTTATGACCTATTGAGTCTCATTAGTGCTGTCAATACATGTACATGATTGTGGGACCATCCAGGGACATGGTTGACCTGCCAACGGCGACACCCCTACAGAAAGCTGACTGTCTCCTTCAGTTGCCACCTACTGTCCATTGCTCCCCAGCTAGGGGAACCTTTTCCTTCCCTCCTTACCCCTTCCAGGCCATAATGTTGACATCATGCGAGCAACTATGGCTGCTGGTCGTTCATCAGGGCAGTGGTCCTGCCGTGTTCAGAAGACAGTTTTCCTCCAGTCCTCCCCAACCTCTGGATTTTACAACATTTCTACTCCCTCATCTGTGGTGTTTCCTGAGATGTTAGAGGTATGTTAGTGGGACATCTGTCTTAGGGTTTCATTGCTGTGAAGAGACACCGTGACCAAAGCATCTTTTATAAAGGAAAACATTTAATTGGGGCTGGCTTACAGTTTGAGAGGTTCAGGCCAGTATCATCATAGCGGGAAGCATGGCAGTGTTCAGGTAGACATGGTACTGGAAGGAGAGGTTTATATCTCGATCTGAAGGCAGCCAGGAGGGAAAGTCTGTTCCTGAGGCAGCTAGGAGGAAACACTGGGTGGAGCCTGAGCTTAGGAGCCTCAAAACCCACCCACACAGTGACACACTCCCTCCATCAAGGCCACACCTATTCCAACAAGGCCACACCTCCTAAGAGTGCCACTTCCCATGGGCCAAGCATATTCAAACCACCACAACATCATAAAATGCCTTTTAAACAGAGTTCAAATGTCATCTTCTCTATAAAATTTTTCTAAATATGCTTCCTCTCTAATCAAGACAAAAGCAATTTGTATGTCACTGTTTACTTCCCAATATTGCTGCATTGTGACACCTTTTGTTATGCCCCTGACTTTCCATTTATAAGAAACTTCTATATAGTATTGCCACTAAATACTACTATAGAGCTCTGATCCAGGTCTAGCAGTATTGGCTTTTAGTATTAACAACACACTCCCCACCACCGTTTGCAACAGAGCTAGCTTTCAGAGACTCTCCTTACTAACTATTGTGGTTTGAGTCTGCAATGTTTTCCCCATTGGCTCATCATGTGTTGAATGTTGCTCTGTATTAGATAGGGTGCTCTTAGAGGCTATGGAGGAAGTAAGGCTTATCTGGTAGGAGCAGATCTTCAGGGGAGGCCTTTGAGGGCTATAATTAGCCTTTTCTTTCATCTGTGTATCTCTGCTTCCTATCCTGCCCCTGTGTGAGTAGCCACAGCCTCATGCCTCAGTCATACACATAAGATAGATATATATACATGTACACATGCTACAGTCTGATAGCTCTATTCTAACCAAGATGCTCATTAGTGTTCCCCCCATATTGTTTTGTTCTCATAGGAAGCTATAACACCTAGCTCTGTGACATAGGTATAATTAGCTCTCAGTAATTGGTAATATATTTGACATGTAAGTCAAGATTTTGTGAAGCCAGAATAATTATTGCATGCAAAAAAAGGAGATAGCTTCTAAAATAGAGGACTTAGAAATTTATCTTAGGGTTTTTCTAATCTGTCTAGAAGCCTGCTATCATGGTTCCTCCTCCTCCTCTCCCTCCTCCTCCTCCTCCTTCTCCTTCTCCTTCTCCTCCTCTTCTTCTCCTCCTCCTCCTCCTCCTTCTCCTCCTCCTCTCCTTTCTCCTCCTCCTCTCCTTCTCTACCTTCTCATCCTCCTTCCCTTCCTCCTCCTCTCCTCCCTCCTCCACCTTCTCCTCCTCCTCCACCTCCTCCTCCTCTCATTCCTCCTCCTCTCCTTCCTCCTCCTCTTCCTCTCCTTCCTCCTCCACCTTTTCCTCCTCCACCTCCTCCTCTCATTCCTCCTCCTCTTCCTTGGTTACATCATCTTAATCTTTCAATTGAAAACTCAGATTTATAATTAGCAAAGAGCATTATTCCCTTTCTTTCTTTCTTTCTTTCTTTCTTTCTTTCTTTCTTTCTTTCCTTCTTTCTTTTGTTCTCCCCTCCTGCAGTCACAGTAGTTAGTACCTTTAACACCCACACTGCTGTCTTAACTTTATTTCTCTGCTCTCTTCGGGTTCATCTTCAGTCACTCAATAAATAACTCTTTGGCACACATCATGAGACTCATGCATGCATGTCCTTGATATCAACTTATTCTAAAGAAAAAAGGGAAATGCTGTAATTGTCAGCTTTGGTTACTGTAACCAAGTACAAGAGACCGAGTACTCTAAAACATCAGCACATGAGGTACCTTCTGGGACATTCTTCTTGGTTTACAGATGGGTATCTTCTAACTATGCCTGCATCCTGTCTTCCCTCAAGGTATGGGTCCTAACCTTTTAATAAGAACTACAGGGATGTTAGATTGTGGTCTAGTGATCTGGTTTAGCCCATGTTGCCTTTTTAAGGACTCTAACTCCACATACAATCACTTTATGTGCTATTCAGCTTAAAGACTTCAGTGGACAGGGACATGGCTCAGTACACAGCAATCATGATACACCAGTATTAGGACATGACTATGAATCCCCAGAACTCACATAACATAGGAGCATGCTTAAATGTGCCTGCACTCGGTGCTGTGTTAGGACCAGAGATGGGGAGGAATGGTGGGGCTTGCTGGCTGCCTAGGTCTGAATAGAATGGGACATCTAAGAACCCCTCTGGCCCCCAGGCACACACAGATGAATGCATGTATGTACACGGCACACATGTGCAAACACATCAGATTTTAAAGATTCCAACATATAAAGGTTTGGGGGCAGGGGTAGAAAGGACACAATTTAGACTGTAACCAAAGATCCATGGCTGGCTGTACACTGTTAAGTGCTATGAGGAGAAGCAGGATAAATGAATGTCTAGGAAAAAAACCTCTCAAAGCAAGGAGCAAACAGGATCTGGAAGAATGAGTAGGTTTTCTCCCAGGGCAGAAGTACGAACATTTTAGGGAGAAAGTACCAGCAGGAGCAAAGGCAAGGGGCTTTGAAAGTTTCTAACGTGTGTAGAAAGCGCGGAGGCCATCTCTCTGAGTGGAGTAGCAGATGCGGTGTGGGAGACGTGGGTGCTTTCAGTAGCAACCATGGTAGTCAGCACTTTGTTCATTAGTAGAAACCACAACCCCAGGGGACAGTCTGAGTAATATCAGTGCACTTGCTGGCAGGGTGTGCCTTCCGAAGGGGCTCTCTGCAGTCATTTACTTTGCCTGTTTGGGTGTTAAATCGCAGCCTGTTCCTGCAGATTCGTTCCCAGAGGGATTCTCACATGCTGCTGCTATTTCCAATCCAGCCATGCTGGTTTTGAACAGTGATTTTTTTTTTGTCTTTTGTGAGGAATATACTTCTTGTACAGAAGCCTCTGAAGGAGGCATTCTGAAGTCAAAATATTTGTATTGAATGCCTCAAACTGTGGCTAGACATCATATATCTTTGCCTTGCTTTCTAACTATAGAGACACGTCGGCTTTGGGGAAATAAGTTGGACTCTTCCCTTCACACAAAAATAACAGTTGGAATTAAAGCTGTTACATTTCTCCTGTGTTTCCTTTGTTTTTATTTGTATCAATATAAAAAGTGACATCTGGTAATGTCACTCTTAAATATTTTTTTAACTTGTTCCAAAGATTTTATTCAATAGAAATATCACAGTGTTATGAATGCCAACTTGGTTTTTGGCTATTACGAATCTGCTAATTTATGAAATTTATATTTGTTGTATTATCTGCCTACAGAATCGAATTCAGTTTTAAAATATTTTTAAAGATTTGTTTTATTTTTAATTATGTGCATGTGCATGCGTGTGTGTGTGTGTGTGTGTGTGTGTGTGTGTGTGTGTGTGCGTGTGTGCATATGAGGGTGCAGGAACGCAGAGAGGCCTGAGGAAGGCACCAGATACCCCATAGTAAGAGGTAGAGATGGTTGTTAGCTCTCTAACATAGATGTTGGAAATCAAACTCACACATAGTTCGCCTTTGTGAGACAGGGTCTCTCCTTGGCTTGGAACTTGAAGTGGGCTAGCATACCCCAAGGATTCCCCCACACTGCCTCCACACTGCTTCTATTAAATGGGGATTCTGGGCATTTAACTCAGGTTCACAAATTTCCAAGGCAGGCACTTTACCGACTGAGCTAGCTCCCTAGGCCTGGATATTTTCCAATACTCACAATCTCCCAATATCTGTCCATAGAGGGGACAGCAAAGGACAAATGAGGCAGAGCACACGTGCTCCTTTACAGAGAGGGACAGGTAGTTCCTGGTAGCAAGGGGATGAGGGCAAGGCATCAGAGCAGATCCTGTTTGTCACTGCTCTGGCCAAATAATGGCTTTCTCTGCTCGTTTTAAAAGTCAGAGACAGTCTGGGTGACTTCAGTATAGAAAAGCAGCACACAGTTTTAAAATGCTCCAGAAAGTACAAAAAGGCGGAGAGAAGAGAAAAGCAGACTTAGTTGTGGCAAAGTCTGTGCCAGCACAAACTGGCTGGGCCCCTCCTGATCAAGGCTCTTCTGTCAATCAAAAGGCTCCAGATGCTTGCCAGCAGCACTCTCGTCCCCTAACCCAGTTGCATGTTCGCAGCCCGACTTAAATGTTTTATGATTTGATTTAAAATTAAATGACGATCCTTCACAAGTTCTCTCAGGGATTAATTGCGCAATCCTAGAAGTTAAAGGTAGACATGAATGAAATCGCCATGTCCTAATTTGCAAATGCTAATTAATTTCGCATAACTAAGCATTACCCTGTGAAGACTAATGGAAATTTCATAAATTCCCCATTTTTTTCATACAGCTGTGATCAGTGCGTTTCCAGGAGTTGAGACAAACATAATTTGCATAGGCAAACCGGAACAGCTCAAACAATGTCTTAATTGTTGTTATTTAAATGAGAAGTAAATAATTAGCATCTGCATAGCACGCTAAGTTCTAGTTGGTTAATTGCATGTATACAAATTCCACAAGGAAAAAACACACATATATATGGTCCCCACTCGCCAACTTTCATATCAACTGAGGCTTCTTCATATGAGTAGCCTGTGGGGGGAGTTTCGTGAAAGAAACATTTCTCTCTCTAGTGCTTTCAAACTTGGGGTGCAGGGTGGTAACCTTTGTCCTTCTCATGCTCAGATAAAACCCAAGGCATTATAGAAATAAAGCAAAAGTAGTCAGGAAGAAATTTGAAGATTAAGTTTTCAAAACTATTTTGGTGTGCGGTGTAAAGCCTAGGGCTTCGCGCCCGCTGAGCACACACCTTGCCACTGGGTTTCACACACCTCCGTCCCCCAAACTGCTGATCTAAGAGACGTCTCTGCTGAGGCTGAACTCCCTCAGTCACTCACAAGACGATGGCAAAGCGGCCCCAGCTCTTCTCATTACTCCAGGCTTGTCTGCCAAGAAGAACCCCAGTGTGTCCTGAGCTCTAGTGGGGCTGTTTGCTCTGCACTCTCCCGGCACAGTTTTCCAGATGGTTCCTTGATGGTATTTCATTCAGGGATCCTCTGGCGGGATGAGCCAACCCCTTGGGTTGACTCTGTGAAGAGAGGCTGGAGTGCTATATTCCACGTCTACGTGTTCTTGCAGTTAGGATCTTGGGTCTGAATTTAGGCTCTGCTGAGAAGAACCTTTGGCATGGTGTATGGATTCGAGGGAGAGAATGGCTCTCCTTCATGTGAATCTTGGTCAAGGCTCTGGAACCAGCATGTTCAGAGACAGCTTTTGTGCCATGATTAGAAGCGCCCTGGTGTGCACTTTTAGCATACTAGCTGAGGAAGATGGTTTGAACCAGCAGCAGTATAATCTCAGAGCTGTTCTTAGGCGTGCACGCTAGGATGGGTTCCTGCAGTCTGCTCCGTGGGTCTAAAACTCATCACTTAAGTTTAATTTGCCTCTGAAGGAAGAAGGCAAAGGACAGTGAGGGGCCCAGGAATAAACTTACCTGTTTTCATTTGGGAACAGTATAGACATTTTACCTTCGAAATATGGCTTACAAGTTTTAACTGTGTCAGAAAGCTTCATGTTAGCAACAACAGCAGCAGCAGCAGCAGCAGCAGCAGCAGCAACAACAACAACAACAACAACAAAACCAATAAACACAGAATTCAGTTTTTCTTATTAAGAAACAGAAAGGTTGAGGACAGGGCCCAATGGGTGAAGTGCTTTCTGAACAAACCATGATACACTTAGTTTGGATTTTCTGCACCTATGTAAAAACCAAGGCTGCATGCACTTTAATCCCCAGTGCAAAGGGGTCAGGGGAAGGGAATCCCTGGGGCTCAGTGGTTGCCCTGTCTAGTCAACATGGGGAGCTCTAGGTCCAGTGAGAGACCTTGTCTCAGAACGTAATGTGGTGATGTGAGTAGAAGAAGACATCCACACTCGAACTTTGCCTCTATGTGCACATGCATAGATGAATGCATCTGCAAGTGCATACACAAACACACATACATAAAGCACACACAGAAGCATGCAGAGCCCCTCATAGGCAAACGCACAAAAGAAACAATCAGAGGAGCAGACGTTTCTGTGGGTTTCCTTAAGAAAACAAACCAAAAACAAAACTAGGTCCTAGTCACAGGGCTGACACACATGATTTAGACACAGCCGTGCTGGGTGTCACCACGATGAATTTTAGATTGTCATTTTCAGCTTCATGCCCTCTCTTTTATAGAAATTCTTGGGACAATTCTTGAGAAGAGAGGATGGGAGGGAGAAGGGCAGGGCAGGCTTATTTCCAATGGAGCTTCCTTGCGAGTGGAAGCAGATTCCTCCATAGTGTGGCTCATGTAAAGGTCTCTCCTGGATGGCCACTCACTGGATCACAGCTTTTCCCAGACAACCATTCTCTCCTTGCCTACAAACACCTGGTTGCTCTATTGTGGAAAACTCTGGAGGCAGATCCCACAGGTCTCAGTAAGGAAACAGGAAGTCTGACCCAAGAGTGGAAGGCCTGCAAGCTAATTCCTACCAGGTTGCAAATTCTTACCAGGCCACCAGTAGAGGCAGGGAAAGCATGAGTTAAGAGTGGGTTCTGTAGGCCTGAAACCAGGAAGAAAGGGACATAAAAAGTCACTGTCCCTCACCAGAGATTCTAGACTCTGGTGCGTTAGCTGGACAAAGAGTGGTTCTGATTCCTGCTCAGAGTATCTCCTAGAACTTGGGACTCTGGTGGCAGTGGGGTCTTGACTTGAAGTAGAATAAGGGAAAAAAGAACTTTGGGGATCCAAATAACACAGTGCCAATGGGAAGAATAGTGGAGAAACTTGGCCCGAGACCAGCTACGTCTAGATAAACTGGAAATTTGCCCTGGCATTTTCCCCCTCTATTGTGAAAGGCAGGACAAAGTGATGTCATCGGGACATGCAGATGTCTCTGTCCTCTTGTTTGACTAGTGCCAACAAAATGGATCTTGGCAATTGTGTGATGCGACCTCTCCCATGCTAGACCAAGTGGTCTGCTATTCTTATACCTGTAGCCTCTGGCCAGACTAATGGAAACCCAGGAACCGCACATTTCTTTGGAGAAATGGGGCCATTCCACTTTTAGCTCCCAAAGGGAGTGCTGGTTTACTACCACGAGTTTTCAGATAAGACTGGCTTGCATTTCAGCTTTGCTTTCAAAGAATATACAGAAAAGCAACTTGGGCAATCCCTTGCCTTCCCTCCCTTCTTCCTCTTTGCCCCCATTCTCTTCCTTCTTCTCTCCATATCTTCCCCTTTGCCCACCTCTCTCTCACTCACTCATTTTTTCTGATTGTGAAGACCACTGAGTAGCCCTCGATAGCTTGGAACTCTCAATGTAGACAAGGTTGGCTCCGAACTCAGAGACTGCGTGCTTCTACCTCTTGAATGCTGAGATTAAAGGCATTTGCGACCTGCTGGCACTGTTGTCTTCTATTCAGTCGTATATTCATTCCTTGAAGAAGCAAGTATTTGTTGAGCATCTAATCAGAGAATGTAGGCATTGAGGTTTAGGTCACACATCCTGTCCTAAGGGTAAAAACAGAGAATGAAGCAAGATACTAGGATATATCATAGCATCAGACAACCAGAATGAACAGATAAGAGACACCCAAGGAAAGGTCACTTGATTGGAATGGGAGATGGGTCTTTTGGGAACATTTTAGAGAACGGCAAGAAGGTAAATCTTTTTCTAATGCTTTTCTTAACATATATTAATTATGTACCATAATGATTAGTTGTGATGGTCTCATGTATATATATATATACAATGTACTTTGTTCATATTCACCCCATTACTCCATCTTGTCACCTTCCGGCTCCTGCTAATCTCCTTTACAGAGGGTTAATCTAGGTGATAAGTGGAAGTCCTCCAGAAGAAAAGAATGGACAAGCTCAGTGTTGATGGATGGAAGATCAAAGGGTTTCGAGAGAACGTGATGCATTCTGGGAGCTGCTGGAGACAAGTGTCTTGTGGTGACAGTAATGCGTTGACAGGACTTTAATTTGGATCACACTTGTCTTGTTTCCCTGAGATAGCACAGCAGCTACAACAATGGAATGTCCCACATGTGGAATATTTATTACATATTAGAGATTGTACTGGGAGTTTTGTGATACTGTGTTAATGTATGTAAAGCTTCACTTTCACAGCAAAGGAAGTAATCTAGACAGGATCTGACATTGATTTGGCTGTCTCCTGTGACCTTCCCTTGGTGCTGTCACCCAGTGGGATTTGGAAGCTGTTCTCCATTGATTAGACCCTTGGTGATGATCACATAGTGCTAGAATATGAAAACCTTGGCAATTTCGATGTGAATCCTTAAGAAGAAAGCCAATTGAAGACCTAGAAATGAACCCACACACCTATAGTCACTTGGTCTTTGACAAAGGAGCTAAAACCATCCAATAGAAGAAAGATAGCATTTTCAACAAATGGTGCTGGTTCAACTGGAGGTCAGCATGTAGAAGAATGCAAATCGATCCATTCTTATCACCATGTACAAATCTTAAGTCCAAGTGGATCAAGGACCTCCACATCAAACCAGATACACTCAAACTAATAGAAGAAAAGTGAGGAAGAATCTGGAACACGTGGGCACCGGGGAAAATTTCCTGAATAAAAAACCAATGACTCATGCTCTAAGATCAAGAATCAACAAATGAGACCTCATAAAACTGCAAAGCTTTTGTATAGCAAAGACACTATCATTAGGACAAAATGGCAACCAACAGATTGAGAAAATATCTTTAGCAATCCTACATCTGATAGAGGACTAATATCCAAAATATACAAAGAACTCACGAAGTTAGACTGCAGGGAGACAAATAACCCTATTAAAACTGGGTACAGAGCTAAACAAAACATTCTCAGCTGAGGAATATCGAATGGCCAAAAAGCACCTAAAGAAATGTTCAACATCCTTAGTCATCAGGAAAATGCAAATCAAAACAACCCTGAGATTTCACCTCACACCAGTGAGAATGGCTAAGATAAAAAAACTCAGGTGACAGCAGATGCTGGAGAGGATGTGGAGAAAGAGGAACACTCCTCCATTGTTGGTGGGATTGCAGACTGGTACAACCATTCTGGAAATCAATCTGGAGGTTCCTCAGAAAATTGGACATTGAACTACCTGAGGACCCAGCTATACCTCTCTTGGGCATATACCCAAAAGATGCCCCAACATACAACAAAGACACATGCTCCACTATGTTCATAGCAGCCTTTTTTATAATAGCCAGAAGCTGGAAAGAACCCAGATGCCCTTCAACAGAGGAATGGATTCAAAAAATGTGGTACATCTACACAATGGAGTACTACTCAGCTATCAAAAACAATGACTTCATGAAATTCATAGGCAAATGGAATGAACTAAAAAATATAATCCTAAGTGAGGTTACTCAATCACAGAAAAACAGACTTGGTATGCACTCATTGATAAATGGATATTAGCCAAAAAGCTGGAATTACCCAAGATGCAATCCACAGTCCACAGGAAGCTTAAGAAGAAGGATGACCAAAATGAGGATGCTCCTACTCCTTCTTAAAAGGGGAAAAATATTCATAGGAGGGAATATGGAAGCAAAGTTTAGAGCAGTGACTCAAAGAATGGCCATTCAGAGCCTGACCCACATGTGGCTCATATATATACAGCCACGAAAACAAGATAATATTGATGAAGCTAGAAAATGCATGCTGAAAGGGACCAAATATAGATCTCTCCTGAGAGACACATCCAGAGCATGTCCAATACAGAGGTGAATGCTAGCAGCAAACCACTGAGCTGAGAATAGGATCCCCTTGGGGGAAATTAGAGGAAGTATTGAAAGAGTTGAAGGAGCTTGCAATGCCATAAAAACAACAATGCCAACCAACTAGAGCTTCCAGGGACTAAACCACTACCCAAAGACTATACATGGACTGATTCAGGGCTCCAACTGCATATGTAGCAGAGAATAGCCTTGTTGGGGCACCAGGAGAAGGGGAAGCCCTTGGTCCTGCCATGGTTAGACCCCCCCCAGTGCAGAGGAATATGGGGGGGTACAATAAGGGGGATGTATAGGGGAATTCCTGTATGGGGGAGGGGGAGGGGGTGGGGAGGGAATGGGGATTTATGGGCAGGAAACCAGGTAGGGTAATAACGTTTGAAATGTAAGTAAAGAAATATATTCAATAAAAAATTAAAAGAAATAATGAAGTAAAAAAAAAAAGAAAGCTAGGATCAGTAATGATGTTGATAACCCCTATGCACCATTTATTTATATGGAAGGTCCAGAGTCATTAAATCCATACAAAACAAAGCAGTAGACCATCAGTTGTCTAAGAATGACTACAGAGGGGAAAAGAGACATGTCTTATTTGGATGTGATAAAAATATTCAAAAATTAATTATGGTGATGGTTGCCCAAAACAGAGCACACAAGAATATCATACACATCAAAGGCATTGTTCTCATGCTAAGAGTTATATTTCAATAAAGTGATTGCTACCCAAAATAAATAATGAAATATGGGTGTGTTGAAATTTACGTAATGCCATGAAGAGGTGGCATAAATTAGGCTAGGTCACACATTTGATCATATGAAAGGCAGCAAGTCAGATTTAATGAGGCAGAGGGATGGAAATTCTCTGGGCACGAAGAAGTCAAGACGCTTTGTAGAGAGAAGTTATCGCAAGTGTTATAATGTGTGAGAGTCAGAAATCTGGACTCACCTGGACTTGAGGTTGGCGTAGATGGGGAGGTAGAGCTGGCTTATGGCATGGACCCCCTCGATTGTGGTTCTGAGTCACCTCTCCTTCCTCGGAGCTAGACAGCTGGCTGAGGTCTCCTCCATTTAATGATTATCCTTCCTTATGTCTGCTCAGAGCTCCGTGGCACCAGACGAAGCACTGGGTAAACTTGGCAAAAATAAGAATTCCACAGGTCAGCTAGCAAGATGATACAGCTTTCACTTTGCCATTTTCATATATTTTTTTGCAATTTCTCTTCTGTTGTTCAGCTTACGTTCGATATTTTAATTTGTTAGAATTTATATCTGCAGACATATATGAGAGCCCGAGTGAGGACTTTTCAAAATAAGATATGAGAAGAAAGAGGCAACATTGACATCTAGACCTATACACATTTCTGATAAATCGGGGCCGTGATGAACAACTGCCATTGTGTGAGTCATTCCCCTGTATCAGCACAACAAAGGGCTCACAGGAAAGAAGTGCTTGTACTCACATTTCAACGGAGTCAACTGCTCCTCAATGGACCTTATGGGTCATTGAGGGTGGCTTACTCCATTTAGCAGCCTTCTTTGAAAAGACCTTACAGATGCAGCAATGGCTCCTGCCAAATTAAAAAGGTCATTGTGCCACAAACTGGACAGACGAGTGTGCTGGTTTGTTGAAATAACCATTGGCCTCTACAAGACACACACAAGCATTTGTTAAAATGAGTTTCTTTTGGAGAGGAATATTTCTTGAGGCATTTTACTATCTAAGTAGTAAAACTCACCAGCCCCAAAGGGAAAAGTCACACATCACATTATTAAGTGTTCTGCTCTCAAACAGGGTATGTTGACATAGTGATGCTGTGGTAACCTGATATAGACTGCTTCCTGGTCTTTCTCAACTTACATTAGGTCTTTTGTAAGGGCAACAGTTAAGATTGATTTTCAACTTATAAGACCTAGCACCTAGGAGAGAGATCTCTGGAGTGTATCTGAGATAGTTTCGAGATTGAGTTAACTGAAGGCGGAAAACCCATCCTGACTGTGAGTGACACCCTCCTTTGGGGTAAATATAAATCGGAAAGAAGTTGGTAACCACTGAAACCACCATGCCACTATTGTACCTGTGGGCCACGTCTTGCCAAGGCAAATATTATTGTACACACAAAGTTTATATCTGAGCAAGGCTGTTGATAACTTCTCTCCCCTGGCAGTTTGCAATGTTCTTTCCAATTCAAAAAAAAAAAAATAAGCTGTCCAGAGCAAGAGGAAGCTTCTATGTTAGAATCTGTCTGCTTCCTGACTGCAGCTGTCATGTTGAGTGGCCTTTATCTCCTCGAGTTCATCTGCCTCTCATTCCCCAGTATGATGGACTGTGTCTTCAAACGGTAGCTGAAAGACACCCCTACTAAAATAATACAGTCCTACTAAAATAGGCTCCTACTTCATTAAGTAGCCTTTCTTAGGTGTTTTGTCACAGTAACACAAAGAGTGACAGAGTAAGTAAGCTTTAGGGTGAAAAAAAACTCAAGAGGCATTTGTTCTTTCTTAATAACCCAGCAGAACCTGATGGTAAGACCCTAGTGATGAAGACAACACACACATTGGTCACAGGATCAGGAAATATCAAGCTTGTGCTAACCTGGAAGTTTTCTCTTGCTGGACAGCTTTTTATAGCATTTCAAGGTACAATGCAGAGTGCCAGGGGTGAAGCGTTATCAACAGCCTTGCTCAGAGGCAAACTTTGTGAGATACAATAATATTTACTTGGCAAGACATGGCCCATGGGTGCAATGGTGGCATGGTGGTTTTAGTGATAACCAATTTCTTTCTGATTGGACCTTCACAAGAAGAAACTCACTCCCGGTACTGAATATCTGGCCAAAAACCCACGGTCCAGAGGGCCCAGGAATGAACGTGCTACAATTAGTTTGCTAAATGGACATTATACCAAACTGCTCTCTAACTATCGATCTCCATGCCTGTAGATTAGGGCATCTCTCGGCCCTCATCACAGAAGCATCTTTGTTACTGGGTGGAGGTTAGTACAGAGATTCAGAAATGGTCCAATGAGGGCTGGAGAGATGACTCAGTGGTTAAGAGCACCGACTGTTCTTCCAAAGGTCCTGAGTTCAAATCCCAGCAACCACATGGTGGCTCACAACCATCTGTAATGAGATCCGATGCCCTCTTCTGGTGTGTCTGAAGACAGCTACAGTGTACTCATATATAATAAATAAATAAAATATTTAAAAAAAAAAAGAAAAGAAATGGTCCAATGAAGAGAGTTAGTGAGTGCGGAATCCTCAGCCCTGACTGAGGTAACTACACCACACTCTTTCTTTCATCTTCTCTTTACCACACAGCTTCTGGGAAACAGTGTAGGAGAGGAGGCGGGAGGGTTATGAGAACCAGAGGACCGAGAGGACTATGAGGTACTGCTTATAGACACATTCTGGTTTTGCTAACAAGACCTCTCAGGGTCAGGACCTCACTAAGCAGATTAAGCTGGCTTTCAAAGCGTGCTCCACGATGCCTGTGGTTTTTGTTTTGTTTGTTTGTTTGTTTTTTGCTTTTTGTTTTATTGACATGAGCTTATTTACATGGGCTCTGGGGATCAAATTTAGTTCCTCATACATGCCAGACAAGTACTCAATTGACAGAGCCAGCTCAGCCCCGAGCCTCAGTCTTCTTGTTGGAGACATTACAGAATGAAACCAAATTGTGCTTTCTTCCTTTTAGAGACATGAGCTGGAAAGTTTCTCTGAACCTGGACCCTCTTGAGAACCATCTGGAAGAATGAGGAAGGACTTTAACTGTAGCTGGATTGTTCTGTCTAGATTGGACATGGATCTCTCCAAGGACCAACACCAAGCGCTAGGATTATAGGTGAGCACCACTGTGCCTAGCTCATGAAATGCTGGGCATCCAGTTCAAGGCATTGTGAATGCTATGTAGATATCCTACTGACGGAGCCACATCCTGTCTATTAAACCATTAGAAAAATGCCCATCTTTTTTGAAGATGAAAGTATGGGCTTAATGTGTGAAATTAAACTTACTTGCTTTAACTTTTTCTTTAGTATTGATTAATTAAACACACATTACTTGTATTAAGTAAGATAAAGTCTCACTTGGATATACCATGTGGATCATGGTTTACACAGAATTATTGCATTTTACCTTTGAAATAAGGTATGAGGCCAAGGCTGGCCTTAAATCCTGATCCTTTTGATTCTGTCTTCTAAGTGATAGAACTAGAGAAATGTCCCACCATGCCTAGCTGGGCCATAAAAGTTTAAATTTTGTCTTCTGAGAATCTTTCAAAGGGTTCCTCCATACTGGAAGGATTGAGGACGTCTGGCCTTAGGTGCAATCATTTGCCAGATTACAAGTTTAACCTTCTAGAGAGTCAGGTTGGCCACACTCTACAGGCATTTATCTCAAGAAACTTGACCTCCTGATCAACATGATATATTTTACTAATCAGCATAGGTCACAGTTAAGGAAGCATTTTAATCTGTAAAGGTAGGGGCTCACAAATTGATGTGAGTATTGGGCTTGGGTTTTAGAAGTGAATTCAGCAATATTCAAGGCATTGAATGGCCTAAAATGTTTTGTAGACTTTACTTTCATTTATGGGACCAAATACACCCCTATTATGGATGGCCTCTGTCTAGACGGAAGTCTGGGGCATTCTAGTGGGCCAATGGCAAGTGTTTAGTAAGTGAATCTTGTGTCTGAAATCCCGTGGGCTCCTCCAATCTCTTGTGCCAGACCAGATCTTTTAAAAGGTCATCGAATTGAATCTCTACTGATCTTTCAGAATCTTCCCCATCTGTTCCCTAGTGACGTATAAAGGTCTCCAAATGTGACAATGTTCGAGCTGTGTCTTGGTTTTATTATGATAAACATATGGTTGTCTTGTGAGGAGGCAGGAAACTCATATCTACTTCATACTTTCCATACTATGGTTATCTATTAAAAATAACTAAGAATTTGGCATGGTTAAAGTCAAGGTAACAAGGCTTCCTGCTCACCACAGATGGGTTCATGTGCAGATGGCATCTTGCACTGTAAGGGGTGCTTAGGAAGAGAGGGGTGAGTTGAAGTATTGGTGATGGGGTGTGCACACATCTGCAGAATATGACCTGAACTAGGAGGTTGTTAATTGCTAAGAAACACAGCGGAATCCAGTGGTTGATAAAGGGAAACAATCATCACCATGCTCTCTTTAACATTTTTTACTTATTCTCTAAAAAGGTGTTTTAGCAGTGTGCCCCAAATAAAAACAAGAGTCACCCCAAGTGACTGACAACTCCATGGCATAATCCCCTACTCTTCACAGGAGTGGCTTGGTTCTTGAGTTTGCAAACATGGATTCTCTGAAGAGAGATTTCAATGCGAGCCTCCCTTTTGTTCTTCCTGGTTCATTTTCTTGCACGATTAGATGGGCAAGTACTCGACGAATACAGGGTCTCACAGAACTGACTACAAAATAGCATTGGCAATAGAGATTCACTGCTGACATTGGCACTAGAAAGTTCTCTGTGAAGATGTTTATTGGATGAACCTCTACTCTATACTGAGCCTAGGAATGCACACCTCAGGGTATTTTCATTATTTCGTGGGCTCATCAATGAGATTTTGTTATATTGGGGACCTCTTGCCTGGGAAATAAAACATTCAGATGTTCAAATAACCTTCTTGTTCATGTCAAGACTTCAAAGGCACACCAATTCTCCACTGTGAAACAGCAGTTAACCATAACACCCTTGCCTGGAAATGTACATGTTCCTGGACCTGCGAGTCCCAGATGATTTCTTCTTTACCTTTTCTCATTCCTAATCAAGCCTTCACATTAAGAGAACTATCCTAGGGCTAGAGAGACAGCTCATCTGGTAAAGTGCCTGTCAGACAAGCATGAGGGTCTGAGTGTGATCCCCAAAGCCCGCATAAAGAAACTGGCCATGATGTCATACAGTTGTAATCCTAGTGCTTGGGAGGCAAAGACAGGAGGATCCCTGGGGTTCATTGGTGAGCCAACCTAGCCTAATTGGTGAGTTCTAGGTCGACGAGAGACCCTGTCTCAAAGGACGAGATAGATGGATACCTAGGAAAGATGCCCAAAGTTGATCTCTGGCCTCTACATGCTCTGCACGTGTGCATACATGCTTGCATACCAACTCATACACACATGTGTACACACACGCATGCTCACACACACACACACACACACACACGCACACACACACAGAGACAGAGACAGAGAGAGAGAGAGAGAGAGAGAGAGAGAGAGAGCTAATACCAGAATTAAGACTCCCAAAATATCCTGAGTCCTTATCTTGAAATGGTGCTATGATGTAATTGTGCTCTGACTTAACTCCTTCACTGTAGCCCCAAAAGATCATACAAACAAAATGGAGTCACCTATGCCAATGCTGCGTAACTTTACAGATGTGGGCAGATCCACAAATAGGTGAGATTTCCTCAAACAGATTTCTGTTCATTAGAGTCAGAGTCACAGGAGTCTTCTCTCTTTTCCCCTCTCCTTTAAAAAAATTATATATATATATATATATATATATATATATATATATATATATATATATATGAGTGTTTCTTCATAGACACCAGAAGAGGGAATCAAATCCCATTACAGATAGTTGTGAGCTACCATGCGGGTGATAGGAATTTAATACAAGGCATCTTAAAGAACAGCCAATGCTCTTAACCACTGAGCCATCTCTCCAGCCCCAAGTCTCCTCTTTTTTAACCTTTACCAAAACCCATAATGGATGCTATCCAGTTAGCTCTTCCTGTCCCTTAGTCTCCACATTACAAAGCAGTTGCTGGTGGAGTTTACATTCTGTTTTTATAGAATGTTGTCTGTTCTAATTCGGGAATCTCAAACAAAAGCCAACTATAGATCTTTAACTAAATTTGTAGTAATGTTGCCTTTTTAGCAGTGCTAAGGCTCCAGTAAGGATAAATGAAAGAATACGGTTATTTACGTGAATGTTCATTTTTCTAACAGATTCCCCCAATCCTTTTCACAGAACCATATGCTAACATTTGTTGAGCATTTGTGTGCACTGGGCTGAGCACTTGGGTTGGCGATGACTATTCATGAATTATGCGTGGGGTTCAATTCTTGTCTCTGTTTCACAGAATGGGAAAATGAGTCTTGAAAGGATTAAATAGGGCTAGGGAGATGGCTCGGTGGGTAAAGTGCTTGTTGCACAGACGTGAATGGGGACCTGAGTTTGAATCCCCGGGAGCCATGTAAAACTGGGCTTGGTGACCTGTACCTGTAACCCTACTGTTCCTATTGTTGGTATTCTGTCTAAGCTCCACCCCTACAGTTACCTGGCAACAACCAGGTCTGCTCCGCCCCACAGTTACCTGGCAACAGCCAGCTGTACCTGGCACTATATAAGGAGCTGCTTGCCCTCTCACTCTCTCTCTTCTCTTTTCTGTTCTCTTGCCCTCTTCCCCTTTGTCCCTTCTCTCCCCATTCCCCTCCCCTCTTCCCACCACATGCTCATGGCCGGCCTTTACTTCTCCCCTCTTCTACTCTTCTCTCATTAAACCTCTCCATGTGGAACCATGTTGGCTTTGTGTGGTCTGTCCAGATGCAAGCTGAGACTTAAACCCCAACACCTATAGCAACATGGAGACAGGCAGGAAAATCTCCAAAGGCTGTTGTCCCAGTTATTGTGGGGTAGATATTGGGCAAGGACCCAAGATTGTTCTCTGACCTTCACATGTGTGCACTTTCTGCATGAATGTGTACAAACAGACACACAGATACACAGTCAAATACTTTCATCCTTTTTTTCTTTTTGGCACGCACAGTTCCCATTCATCTGTTTTACTCTTTTTTTTAAATTTTTTTTATTTTTTATTTTTTTTAAAGGTTTATTTATTTTATGTATATGAGTACACTGTAGCTGTCTTCAGATACACCAGAAGAGGGCATCAGATCTTACTATAGATGGTTGTGAACCACCATGTGGTTGCTGGGGATTGAACTCAGGACCTCTGGAAGAACTGTGAGTGCTCTTAACCCCTGAGCCATCTCTCCAGCCCCTGTTTTACTCTTCAAGAAAGTTTTTTCCTAGATATCACACGCACACACACACACCCGTGATCTGTATTATGTATATCTGGTGCCAGGCTAAGTGTTCCTTACTCTGTGGCTGAAAATGGATCTCCTGCTGTCTCAGAAACTCAATTCCCAGGAGTCATGAGTCATCCATTCTCCTTTTAGACTTTCAGGACCGAGAGGAAAAGGAAACTACTCTTATGTAAATCTCACGTAAAGTGACCTGGTCTATCGCCCAGGATTGAACTGGTTGGACTTAAGGCAGTTTACAAAGGGATTTATAGACCAGTCCCCAGTCATGGTGGAAGGCTGTATAACAAGTTACATTAATCTAATGAATACTGGCAAAATGTTTAGTAATGTCTACCTGGGGCTTTTCCAGAGACCCTTTGTTGTCTAATTAGGAGATAATGGATGTGTGTGCAGAGGGCAGAGGGTTCTGAAAGACACTGTTGTGTCTGTGTGCTTATACCTGGCTTGGCAGAATGATCTAAGCCAGCTCTTCAAATAAATTGACATCATTATGCTGTGTGAATTAAGAAGGGGTCATTATTCACTAACTAATTTCATTTTAACGCATCCTAAGGGGCAAACAATTACTGCTGGGAATAATAAAAGGTATCCAGGAGAACGTTTCACTCAACACAAAGATGTCTCATGCCCCTGCCCCTTACCATCTTCCCATGGGGTCATCTGCTTAGAAAGGAATTTCTTCTTTTATGTGAAATATGAAAGCATTAAGCATTGGTCATTTCTGACTGCTGTCCCTCTGACTGTGTTTGCACTGGCTTCTCTCCCCACAGAGGATGATATTAAAACTTACATTTCAGGGCCAGCAGAATGACCCAACAGGCAAAATGCCTCATGACCGCAGTTCTGTAACCCAAGTTCTATGTTCAAAAGCTGGATGCCAAGGCGCAGCTGAGAGGAGTGCCTGGAAACTTGGGAGGGGAGGCAGTGAACCTGCAGTCCCTAGGGAGGCAGAGGCAGGAGGGAAATGGAGTGCTCAAGAACTGTCCTCTGATTGCCACATGCTTTCCATGACAGGCACACTCTCTAAGTAAATACATTAAGTAATTAATAAAATTCACATTTTATTTTTAAGTTTAGATGCCTTTCATCGCAAATGACAGGAAAGTAGACTCATTTTATAAAATTAATTAATTAATTTTTTGTTTTCAATACAAATACATCCTGACCACAGCTTCCCCTACCTCTACTCCTACCAGTCCCTTCCCCAACCCAGATCCATTTTTCCTTTCTTTCCCCACCAGAAAAGAGCAGGCCTCTCAAGGATACAAACCGAACGCTGAATAGCACGATATAGGCACAGACCCTCATATCAAGGCTGGGTCAGGCAACCCAATAGGAGGAAAAGGGTCCCAAGAGCAGGTGAGAGTCAGAACCTGCTCCTGCTGTTAAGAGTCCCACAGGTTATAACCATTAACACATAGGCAGACGACCTAGCACAGACCCATGCAGGCCCCAATGATTGCTGCTTCAGCCTCAGTGATCCTCTATGAGCCTCTGACTCTAACAGATCTTCTGTCCAATCTTTCACAGGGTTCCCTGAGCTCCAAGGGGAGGGGCCGGGTGGAGATCTCCCGTTCGGGATCTCTCCCCACCTAATGATTGGCTCTGGGCTCTGTATGTGCTCCCATCAGCTAGGGTGGGGGTGGACTGGGCTAGGTATTGATCTATGCATGTAGCGGAACATCATCTTATTGATTAGAAATCGTCTTAATGATTTTTTTCTCTAGGTTATTTAGCATCTTGTTCCTGGCTAACGAGGCAGCGTCAGGCCTGGGCTCCCTCTGGTGGCGTAAATCTAAAATTAGACCAGTCACTGGTTGGCCACTCCCATAACTTCTGTGCCTCCAGAGCCCCAGCACATCTTGCAGGGAGGATAGATTGTTAGTCGAGGGCTTCGTGGTTGGGTTGGTGTCTCAGTCTCACTATTGGAAGCCTTGCCCTGCTGAGGGAGAACGGCCGGTTCAGGCTCTGTATTAGGAGTCCTTACTAGGATCGGCTTCATAGAATCCTGGCAGTTTTTACAGCAGTAGGCTTCCACATGAGTCCCCAAATGCCCCCATTCCATTCATTTCTCCCCATACTCTTTCTCTCCATCCTCCCCGTCCTCGGCCGGATTCCTCCTGTTCCCATTTCCACCTGTCCCCAGTCCACCCACAAAGTTCATTTCCCCTTCCCAGGGAGATCCATGCGTGCCCCCACAGTCCTCCTTTCTACTTAGCCTCTCCGGGTCTGTGGATTGTAGCATAGTTATCCTTTATTTCACAGCTAACATCCCCTTATAAGCGAGTGCATTACCATGTTTGTCTTTCTGGTCTGAGTTCCCTCACTCAGGATGATTTTTTTTTTTCTAGTTCCATCCATTTGTCTGCAGATTTCACGATGTCGTCTTTTTAACAGCTGAGCAACGCTCCATTATGTAAATGTGTCATGCTTTCTTCTTTGGTTGAGGGGCATCTCGCTGTCCGTTATAAATAAAGCTGCTACGAACATATTTGAGCAGGTGTCTCTGTGGTAGGATGAAGTATCCTTCGGGTATATGTCCAAGAGCGGTATAGCTGGGTTTTGAGGTAGATCAATTCCCAGTTTCCTGAGGAACCGCCATATTGATTTTCATAGTGGTTGTACAGATTTGCTGTCCCATGGAGGACAATGGAGGAGTGTTCCCCTTGTCAGCATCATCTCTTACTTGCGTTATGGGTGTTGACATTCTGACAGGTATAAAATGGAGTCTCAAAGTAGTTTTGATTGGCACTTCCCTGACGGCTAAGGATGTGGAGCATTTCAAGTGTTTCTTAGCCATTTGCGTTTCCTCTATTAAGAATTCTCCGTTTAGATTGTCCCCCATTTTAAAACTGGGTTATTTGTTTTCTTGGTATCTCTTTTACACAAATGAGTGTTCTAGGGCCGGACACAGAGCAAGGCAGAACTGCTCCATCAGAAACCTGATTCCACTCCAGAGCGTTTGTCTGTAGATCTGCTTTAGCCTCTGACAGACGTCTGTCCTGTATGGATGAGTAGGAGACATGCTTCCCCAAACCAGTGTAGCTCAGCTCCCACAGGCGTCTTACAAAAGTGCAGATCCACATGGCTGGGGCAATGGTGTGTGCTGACTCCCCGAGACTTGGAATACTGGATAAGAGATTCCGATTGCCTTGATTGGTTGAGGTATATAAATTCCTCCTCAGTGCCCTGGCCCTCACAGGGTAGGTGTAACATCAGACACCTTCAAGCTGAAGTGTGCTACACAGAGAAGAGGAGATCAGGGAGAAGGGAAAGAGAGTGTTGATGTCTATTATAGTGAATATCAGGTTGGCAGAAGTCACTTGGTAGGTACATGGAGAAACTGAATCCAGAAATGTCTTATCGTTCATAAAGACCAAACTTCTGGACCAGATTTGGGCTCCTCTTACTCAAACACTTCTGGGCCTTGACCTTGACCTGCAACGACTGTGAACTTTTAGCACAACCACTCTGATTCACTTACTCTCACACTCAATGCTGTGTTCACACACCAGCATGGTTTCTAAGTTCTATCTGTGCCCTTGGGATCAAGGCTGCAGTCCCTGTAAGCTTCCGCCTAGAAACAAGGCCACCAGAAAGAGTTGATATGTGTTCTAGGCGACACCCAAAGTCATGAATTCTGTCTTCTAGTCTCGTGAGAGGGTAGAGGTTAACCTGAGCAAACGCCACTGTGTTGGTTTTGTTATCATTGTGATCAAGTATTTTTTCACAAATAATTTAAAGAAGGAAATATTTATTTTCTCTCAGTTTTCAGAAGGTGTGTGGTTCTGATGGCTCTGGGGGCTTGGGCAGAACATTACAATGGCAGGACTATGTGGAGGAAGAGATTCTTCTCTTCATGGCTGACAGGGAGTAGGATAGGGAGAAGCAAAACACCTCAAAAGACCTCTCGTAGAGTTGTACTTTCTACGCAAGACTATGGCTATGGCGAGGCCCTACCTCCTAAACTTTCCAGAACCTCCTGAATAGCAGCTCCGCCTGGGGTCTTAGACTTTAACACCTGTTGAAAACATTTGTTATTCGAGGCATAAAAACCAGTGGACAGACTCTCGTGACCGAGAAACTGAGGGAAATACTCTCCCTGCTTTGGGCAAATTTCTACTCCCCAGATAACTGGATCCCTTTCCATCTCTCTCTCTCTCTCTCTCTCTCTCTCTCTCTCTCTCTCTCTCTCTCTCTCTCTCTCTCCTTTTCTCCCATTCCCTTCCCTCTTCTTCCCTCCTTTCTGTTCCCCAGTATCTTTCTTCTCCATGATTGGATCTGGACTTCCAAACACACTCACTTCTGCATAAGATAAGCTGCTTATACTGGGTCTCCTGTCTGTGCAGTAGACAGAATAAAATCTGTTCTCACCATTTTCCAATCCGTGATTGGCATCCTTTGCATCCAAATCCTTCCTCCTTCTCTGCACCCCCTCTATTGTTATTTCTTTGGGCTTATGTAGCAGGGAACGCACAGTAATACCATTTTGTTTTTAAAGAAGCTTGAAATTTAGATCTACCATCCATCCATCTATTCATCTGTCTGTCTGTCTATCATCTATCTATCTATCTATCTATCTATCTATCTATCTCATCTATCTATTATCCATCTATCTATCCATTACTATCATCTATCTGTCTGTCTATCTATCACTTATCTATCTATCAACATCATCATTATCATCTATCAAATAGATCTGGCTATGGGTCAGAGATATAACTAAAATTTGCCTTGTTTAATCTATGATTTCATGGCCATGAATAAATAAATATACATGCATACATATGTATAGCACAGCTGGTTTGATAACTTAGCTTACCCACAAGGTTTTTACAACCTTTGTCCCTGATGTATGGGGTTTATTTTAAATGACTAAATCCTGTTGATCTAAGTATCCTGGGAACTGCCTGGAGGCAGGAGGATCTGTCTCTTTTGATAGAGAAGCAATGAGGAGATGAATCTCTCTTCTAATGGCTTCAGGGAATTAAAACATCCAAGAGACCTTAGGGATCCTTAGGCAGCTAATTCATGAAATACTCACATTAATTAAATTATTTATTCTGTCAATGGTCTTCAGCCAAGGACCACTCAAAATACTCTTGTAGAAAGGACAGGCTAATTATTTGTTGCAGTGGAGGAAAATACACACTGTGGAGGGTTTAAACGGAACAATAACACTGTATGGGCTTCAAGCTGTAATTGGGAAATGGTGCAAGGATATAAATTCTTCCTAGATAAAGGAAGACTGTCAAACCAGTAAGTAATCCAAGGGACGAGAGGCTGGCAGGGATCACTGTCTCTGCTGTGAGAGCAGCTGCCTCTCACCTGTTCTGGGGGGTGGGTACTAGATATTTATTATTATTTTTGCCTGTGCTTAGATGGAATTAGGAAGTGGGCCTGCTTTGTATCAATTTCCAACGAGGTCAGAGTCCTCATGTCTGAGGCTGGCCTCTTCTGAGGTGGTTTATATCTAACAAGAGGATTAGCCTGTTCTAGCTGAAGTTCCAGGTCAACATCTGAAGGACACAGACTGTGGTCTTTTTTCATTCTCAATTCATTTTACCTCATGAAATACTCATTGTGTGCTGGGATATCGATACACATCAAAAGTGGCTCTCCAGTTTAAAGAATCTACAATAGAGTAGGACAAACAAACGAGAGAGACCGTTATGCAGTCAGTGAACATGGAGTGAGCCTTTATAAAGGTCAGGCTTTGATATGAATATGTTTTGAAATGGGCATTGGATAGATTAGTAAAAATATATCTAAGATATTTTTATTTCATCAAAGGGACAGACAGTAAATAGTAAAAAAAAAAAATCTAAAAAATAAAAGGGACTGGAGAGATGGCTTAGTCAGAGACATGATTTCTGGGCGAGTATCCGAGACCTGAATTTGAGCCTCAGAACAGAAGAGCCAAACGCCATGGTGCATTTTGTAATCCTAGTGCCAAGAGAGAAGCAGAGACAAGAGGCTTGTGTCCTTGCTCTCCAGGAAACCTAGTTTAATCCGGGAGCCCGAAGTCCTCATGAGAGACTCTGCCTCAGAAAATAAAGTGAATGACTTGACTCCTTAGCTGTAACTCTGAGGTTAATCTCTGTGCATACATACACATACACACACACATACACATACACATACACGCACACATACACATACACACATACACATACACGCACATGCACATGCACACACACACATACACATACACACATACACACATACACATACACATACACACACATACACATACACATACATACACATACACACATACACGTACACACATACATATACACATACACGCACACACATACACATACACACACATACACACATACATACACATAACACATACACATATACACACACATACATATACATAACACATACACATACATACACATACACACATACACGTACACACATACATATACACATACACGCACACACACATACACATACACACACATACACACATACATACACATAACACATACACATATACACACACATACATATACATAACACATACACATACACACACACACACATACACACACCCAAACACACACACGATCTCTTTCACACACACACACACAATATATATATATATATATATATGTATATATATACACACACACACACATTCATTTGTGTCCGAAGGCAATGACAGATAAAAGAAAAAAGTAGAGCTAAAGGGTGAGCGGCCGACCGCAGTATTATGCTCACTCATAGAGAATGTGCTACAAGCACGTGCAACCATTTGGTGAGGGGGCTACATGGGCATTCAGGCAATATTTTGATGTTGTTTTCCTTTGGCAATATAGTGAGTGAGGTAAAGGTAAGACTACAATTGTTCATTGCCCTTCATGTTTTCAACCATTGATATTAGAGTATAATGTGAGGGTTTTCACCACCATTAGACCATCTCAGTCCGTAGCATTTACACCCTGGGCTTATTCACCTCTCAGAGATTCCTGTTGCCCTGTGTCTTCCTACCTGTTAGACAGAAATGAGCTGTTCACTTTCTGCTCATTGGCTTTCGTCGGCCAACAGGAGACTCTGTTTTCTGTTAAGGTTTTCCTGGGTTGAAGAATGAACCCGTGGTTGTTTTTTATTTTTATTTTAAGTTTTTGATGGGAGTGTGGTGGACCGTGGATAGAAAGTCTAGGGATGGGTGGGTGGGCTAGATCACAATCGGAGTTGTAACAGAGCACAGCGGTCTCTGGAGATCTCTGTAGGCTGAGCGGGAGCTAGCTCTGCTTGTCCTGTTCAGAGTGATTCAGTCTGTTGTTGAGTTTTCTTCAGGGCAGTAGCACACTTTCTGTCTGCTGTTGGCACCTCTCTGCCTGCAAATACAGCCTGCTTTCCATATGTCAACATAGAACGTACAGTTCTGATATAAGAGACAGAGATTTGAAGCGAGTCTTCTGCCTCTCCAGCTTCTAGACCTTTCTCTTTCGAGTCACTGGATCCGAGCGTGAAGTGTGTTTTAATGACCCTTTCATCTACCACTCTCAAGGACACCCAAGACCCAAAATTGGCTATGGGAGTCTCTACTGAAATTCCCACAATAGAAAAAAAATTCAATTTTTACCCAAGGTGTCTCATCGCAGCTTGTTGTGTGTTTCACGTGTGTACACAAGTGCATGCACGTGTCTGTGCACACTTGCGTGCATGTTTTTCCCCACTAATTATGATTCCAGCACTTTGGGGCAGTGAAGAAAAATGCTCCAAATAGACCTTTACAATCTGGAGGGAGGAAAACTCTTATGACATGTTTCCTTCAGGCTTTGATCCACCCGGCTTTCATCTTCTTAGAGCTACCAAAATATCTTAGTCCATATGATGCTGCTTTAACAGACACTAAGTAATTTACAGTCCAACGAAGTTACTTTGGTATCGTTGGGGGGAAGTGGGGATGTAGAAAATCTCATTGCTGGTATCTGCTGATACATTATCTAACATATCCGGTTGCTGGTATCTTAGCTGTTGCATTATCTAACATGGCAAGTGGGAGGGAGGAAGGAAGGGAGGGAGGGAGAAAGGACCCAGGAGGAGGAGACCGCCCCTCTTGCCTTGCGTGTGCAGTTGTGTTGTTTATGCATGCTCACGCATGTGCGGGTGTGAATGCTTGTGTGTTGCCATCTTCCGTGTATTTGCTCTCCTTGTTACTGTTTGAGGCAGAGTCTCTCACAGAACCTAGGGCTCACCATTGGGCTGTATTGCCTACTGCAAGCCTCGAGGTCTCTCACGTCCCCGCCTCCCTAATGACAGGGTCATAGCACTCAGTGCTGCTCTGTCCAGCTTTATGTCTATAGGTGGACACTGGGGACCTAACTTCAGGTCTTCGTGCTCGTATCCACTGGTGTGTGTGTGTGTGTGTGTGTGTGTGTGTTCTGTGTACTTATTGTAATTCCAGCACTTGATCCACCAGGTCCCCTCCCCAGCCACTGACAGTCCTTTACAATGACATGACTCCTTACAGCCTAAACACTTCTTTTAAAGTTCTGCCCATCTTTTGTGCAGCGCTGGGAATAAAACCCAGGGTCTCATGTGTGATTGACAAGTACTATTTTGCTGAGCGGTAGCCTTAGACCAAGCCAATTACACTTCAGCTTGAGTACTTTGGGGATGCTAAACGTTCAAATTGTAGCAAGCACGCTCTTTAATGCTTCATAAACTGAGTAAAGTGAAGATTCCTTAAAAGAAAACACGGGCACCACACCTTAGTCACCTTATTCTTGACTTCAGTTTTAAAACTATTTAATCATATTTTAAATATAAATGAGATAAAAAGTTCTAACGCTTATAATTTTTAAATATGATACTTAAGTTTTTTTTTTAAATAGTGCTGAGGAGTCGATAAGGTTCCTGCTGCACAAGTTCGAGGACCCGAGTTCGAATCCTAGCAACCCACACAAAATGCTGGGTTCCACAACATGTGCCTGTAATCACAGCACTGGGGAGGCAGAGACAGGAGGATTCCTGGGAATTGGTGGTCAGCTGGTTTAGCAAAATTGGTGAATTCTGGGTTCAATAAGAGGCACTGTCTGAAAATTATAAGGTGGAGTGTCCCCGCCAGCGGGGACCCAGTTATTCAGGGTCCCGAAGAGGCTTTCTACCTGTGGGCCAAATGAGGGTGAAGAGAAGAAGGAGACCAAGCAAGATTCTGTTGTCAAGGTCTCGTTTATTGAGAGAAATGTACAGCATTTAAAGCTCTGAGGCAGGAATAGAAGCGGGAACTGAACCTTAGGGTGGGGGAGTTTGGGAAGTGCCCAAGGATATAAGGTGAATCACTACACTGCAAGATATCCTCCTATAACAAAGAGGCAACAGTCTTCCGGGGACATGTTCTTTGAAAAGGTCGAACCCTTCTCAGGAATCTGCTCAGGGACATCGGTGTTTTGCTCAGGCTGAAACATCCTGTCATTGCTCCCAGGGTCTTCCTGGGAGAGGCTTTAGTTCAACAATCTCATGTCTGTATGGCAGTCATTTCAAGGTTGAACCTCTGTGGCCATGCAGCCCAGAGTCACGTAGCCACCTTGAGCTATGCAGTCACAAAGCGGCCAGGCCCAAATCCAATATGGCTCACTACAGTGGAGAACAAATAAGAAGCACACTAGTTGTTCTCTGGCCTTCACACACATTTGCACTCAAACCTGCGCGCGCACACCATATGAACGAACACACACACACACAATTTTAAATAAGATTACAATTAATGACATTAGGGTGATTAATATGACACAGAACATTAAAATGTTCTTAATTGAAAAAAACTAGGTTGGTTTTTAAAGCAAAGCTAACAGGACCAAGAAGAACACACTATGTGTGGAGAGAGAGCTCAGCAGCTAAGGGCAGTTACTGCTCTTGCAGAGGACCTAAGTTTGGTTCCCAGAATCCACATCGGCTGGTTCACACCTGTCTATAATTCCATTTCCAGGGGCTCAGATAATGGGCACCTGAATGCAGTTGATGCACATACACTGGGGTACACACACACACACACACACACACACACAAACACACACACAAACGTCTTTTTTTTTAAAGAAACATGTATGTACTTTGGAAACTTAATTATAATCCAATCCTCCTTCTTATCTTCTGTATATAAAGGATGCAAAATTGATTACCGTCTCACAGGTGTAGTGTGAGCACGACATAACATTGACTGCATTAAACTCAAGCCTCACTGCAGAGGAAACAGCTCAGTACAGAAGATACTGCTGCTGTATTTGCTATTGCCAATGCTCAGTATACAGCTGGTGCTCGGTAGCTGCTTGCATATCCAAGTAAACTCTAACGAAACCCTACCGATAAATGTCTTCCAAATCCCTGGCTAGTTTCCAGTTCCCAGTACGACTCGGAAATTGGCTCTGACAGTTCTTGGTCACAGCTCTTTCTAAATCACACAGACCCATCAGTTACTGACTAGAAACTGGGCTGTCTCAGTGCAAGCTGGAAAGCAGGGAAGACTTACAATGGGATATAAAAGAAACATGAAGAGCTGGAATTATACGTGTGGAATCTAGAAAGTATTTACTGACCTGTCTTCATGACTCTAGCTGCCCACAGTGGAGTACGTTGTGATCCTCTTTGATTCCGGATGAAAAATGGCGCTTGAAAGTTAATGTCTAAATGTAACAAATGATGGCTACTTGAAAGTTTACGAACTGATCACTCAGTACGGATGTTCTAAAACTCTCCAACACTTCTCTGCATCTACATAGAAGCAAGGAGAGGATCGGTGATTCCACACCCGGTCCTAGAAATGTTATTTTCCCACAGGCGTTCACTAAAATGTGGTTTTACTCAGGCCACAGGTGTGAGAAAATATGGACATCCCCAAAGGCATTAGTTGTTACTTAGAGCAACATCTTAGCAAAATAAAGGCCAACCCCCGTATTTGTTTGCTTTTTAAAATGATCACACTTTGATTAATAGGCAATGTTAAGTCTGATGCAGACACTGTCAGTGGGACATTTGAAACAAATACCATCCTGACTTTCTTTTTTATCTTTTGGTCCAAATGCACCAATACTGGACAAAGCTTAAGTAATGTAAAAAATATTCAAAAGTGTATTATCAGCTCAGCTTAAGTGGCAGTTTCCCTTTCTTTTTAAAATTAATTTTAATTATTTTATTTATTTACATTCCAAATGTTGCTCCCTTCCTGTCCCCCCCCCCCCCCGCCCGCCAACCCCAACCTCTCTCCCCTAGCCCCACATGTCTGGTTTTAATATTCAAGTTTACACAGCCTAGAGTCACCAGAGAGCAGACCCTCAGTTGAAGAATTTTCTGGGCAGATGGTTAAATGTAAGTGTGGTCAAACCAGTAAGCAGTGTTCCTCCAGTTTCTATTTCAGCTTCCTGCTTTGACTTTTCTTGATGACAGACTGACCTGGAACTGTCAGCCAAACCAACCCCTTCTGCCCTTAAATTACTTTCAGGCAGTAACCCCGCACCAGAAAGGAGACCAGAGCACCTTTCTTTCTGTGTCTGTGCAGCTAGATAATTTACTCAGAGATGTCTTGATTTACCGTTTCCCAAGCGAGCATGTTCTGAGTTCAGAGCAGGCTTTAACAGCCCATGGGAAAGCAGGATTAAAAGTCACTTTCCAGAGTCTGAACTTGATGTTCATGAATCCTTTTCCCCAAACATGTCTGAGAATGTATTGGGGGAAAACTCTTCATATTATCGCCTTTTATCTTACCCCCCTCATGATCCCTTCTCTAACATGCTAAATTCTGACACCAGAGGAGAGCGAACGGCCTCAGGGTGAGGGGACTTCTGTGCTTTCAACCAAGTGGACCATTAAAAATATTGACAAGATTGATCATGTCTCCACAGGGAAATACAAATCACATTCAATTTCCATGGAAAATTCTAGTATCTGGCTATCAAAGATTTTTGTTCCTGTCAAATGCAGACCACATCTATCTTCCCAAGCGTCCCATCTAAATTATTAGTTCAAAACATATATCTGCCTCAGGCGGTCACGAAGCTGCTAGGTCAAATTCACTGACACAGGCGTTGTGGCACAATTTCTCCTTACTTGGGGGATCCATGAAACTAAAGCTGAAAACCACTTCTTCCCAGCATGCAATAGTAAGGCGGCACAGATTAACTCTTGAAACAGGCTTTTTAGAAATAGGGGTGGAGGGATAAAATCAGCCTCTTAACAGGAGGCAATGATGAAATTCAGCTGAGAAAGGGGTTGTTTAAAAAGATTCATTTATTTTATGTGTATGGGTGCTTTGTCCGTATGTATGCCTGGAAAGCACATGGCTGGCGGGTGTCTGTGGATGTCAGAAGAGGGCATTGGGTCCTCTGGAGCTGGAGTTACTGATGTTGTGAGCTGCTAGGTGGGTGCTGGGAATCAAACTCCTGTCCCCTGGAAGAGCGACAAGTGTTCACAACCGCTGAGCCATTTTTCCAACTCTACAAACTAGGGCTTTAGACAGTTTTATTAAATTTAAATCTTGGGGGCTAATTCTCCCTGGCCCTCACATATACTTTCTGCGTTCTTGATTGTGTCTGTTGAACCACACCCCTTTCTTTTCCTTAGTGGCTGTGTGTGTGTGTGTGTATGAGTGTGTATGTATGTATGAGTGTGTGTGTATGTGTGTGTATGAGTGTGTATGAGTGTGTGTATGTATGTGTGTGTATGAGTGTGTGTGTATGTATGTGTGTGTGTATGTATGTGTGTGTATGTGTGTGTGTGTGTGTCCACGGGCGCTCGTGTGGAGCAATCACGTGTTGTGGAGTAGTTTCTGCCCTCCTCCCCTGAGGCAGTGTCTCATTGAGGCCTAAGGCTCATTGAGGCTGACTGGCCAATGACCACCAATGACCACCAATGACCACCAATGTCCACCGTCCTGCCCCTCCCTCAACTGTGCTGCTCTCTGTTCTCGGCTCTTACGTGGATTGTGAAGATCTGAACTCAGGTCTTCATTCTTCAGCCACCAAGCCAGCAAAGAAGAAGAAGTTTAAGCTCTATAAATTAGATCCTTGTCTATTCGATTTCCCTCTAACAGACTAATCAGGAGAGTAATGTTGACACTGGTGGGAGAGAACTTCATTATGCTTACGAAGTTTGTTTTCAATGAGGGAGGTTCTTACGCAAGAACAGAATGGTTTTTGATAGATGTTATACCTTTGCCATGTGTATTGCATTTCCTTTGTGTGTTTTTCCATTTCTGAGTCTAATTTAAAGCAACAACAACAACAACAACAGCAACAACAGCATCAACAAAAATCCTGAGCTCTCTCTGTCCTGTGATTCAACTTTGCCAATACACTTTACTATTAACCTCTGTCCATTTCTCTCTATGCTTCTAATCACCAATGTCCTTTTCTGGAAGGCGTTGAGATCTGTAGTGGTTCCTTTAGACATTGAGTTGACACGCGTTTCAGACCATTAGTGATGTGTTGGCATGTTGGGAAGAGGGGTCCCAGGGTGGTACTTTCCTCCTTTAGAGTCTGAAGGAGACCTCCAGCACCATCTTCCTCTCTATTTGACTCAGCCCCTAGCAGGCACAGGGTGTCCCAGCTCCCCCCAGGTGGGCTGGCTGCCCGCTGTCACACTTCTCTGGGTTAGCAGGTCCATGGCTTATCAACTCCTTCACCATTCTTTGAAACATTTCCTTGCAGGCATTCAGAAATCCCCTTTGTTTAAGGTCATTGGGCCTAGAGTCTGCTCTGCCTCAGGGAACCGGGCACTGTAGGAGGGATCCGAAGTTGACTGCACTTGCCCCATGCTGTCACCAGACAGGTGTCAGGCTGTAGGGAAGCCTTGGGACACTGCCCCAGGGGTTGGGAAGCACAGTCTGAGGGGCAGGACACAGTTGAAGCTGACTTGGGGGTCCCTGAGCCTCCATGGATGCTGGGCCATCTGGTTCTCAGACTTGGGTATCCAGGTGTTGGAAGAGCTGAGAATGGAGTGGGGGCCTGTGGGGCTGGATGTAGCCTGGGGCCAAGGAGGGGGGAAACTATGGCTGGTTCTGAGGGGATAGCTCTTGGCTTGACAGTGGCCGGTTTGGTTTGGCTTGGTGGTGGTGGCCAGGGCTGGGAGCGCAGGGAGGCCTTTTACCTTTCCCTTAGATTAGACTGAGGCTCTATAGGTGAAGGCCTTTTCTGTGGCTCCTCATGGGGGATCCTGGTGAAAAGAGGCAGTCCATCATTTTAAGACATTTATTGTCATGGCGGAATGTGGATGTGTAAAGAACCATACCCCATTTCTCAGGGTGGGCCTAAGATTAAATACCCTTTGCAGGGAGGAGTGTCTGGGAAGAGAAATTCGTTGGCTAAGCCTCCAGGCCTTTAGGTACCTCATTGTAATGGAGATCTGCCATGAGCCTACTCGACCATGACCATGGGTCACATCCTCTACCTCTGGAGGGGCTTGGGGCATTGTCCTTACATAACTGATGCCACAAATCTGTGGAGGGCTGTGGCTAGTGATGGGGACCTGGTGCCTGGGACTCATGTGGAAACACCTACTGTCCCTTCAGGGTCATTGGGGTTTCTAGTCTCCTCAACTGGGAACCAGGGTGCCTTTCACGGTCCCACACAGAACTTACCAAACAAGCAAAAGAACTGACTTCCACATCCCCAAACAAACCAAAACAAACAAAAACATGCAAGGTAGTGTGTGCCTTGTACTCCCAGAGCTGGGGAGGTGGAGATAGACGGATACCTGAGACTCACTGGCCAGACAGCCTAGCCTGCTTGGTGAGTTTCAGGATACTGAGAGACCTTGTCTCAGAAAACAAGATGACAACACTGAAGGAATAGCATTGAGGTTGCTCTTTGACATCCACACGCATGTACATCTACATGCCTGTACCTCACTGTGGGTACACAGGCATACAGTACACACACACACACACACACACACATACACACACAGGCATACAGTACACACACACACACACACAGAGGCATACAGTACACACACACACACACACAGGCATACAGTACACACACACACATACACACAGGCATACAGTACACACACACACAGGCATACAGTACACACACACACACAGGCATACAGTACACACACACACACAGGCATACAGTACACACACACACACACAGGCATACAGTACATACACACACACAGGCATACAGTACACACACACACACACATACACACACAGGCATACAGTACACACACACACACACAGGCATACAGTACACACACACATACATACACACACAGGCATACAGTACACACACACACACACAGGCATACAGTACATACACACACACAGGCATACAGTACACACACACACATACACACACAGGCATACAGTACACACACACACACAGAGGCATACAGTACACACACACACACACATACACACAGGCATACAGTACACACACACACACACACATACACACAGGCATACAGTACACACACACACACAGAGGCATACAGTACACACACACACACACAGGCATACAGTACACACACACACACAGGCATACAGTACACACACACACACAGGCATACAGTACACACACACACATACACACACAGGCATACAGTACACACACACAGAGGCATACAGTACACACACACACACAGGCATACAGTACACACACACACACACACACACATAGGCATACAGTACACACACACACAGGCATACAGTACACACACACAGGCATACAGTACACACACACACACAGGCATACAGTACACACACACACACACACACACACACACACACACACACTTTATTTTCCTGGTTAAATAGGAACAGATACAAGCCCTTACAAACTTCATTCTTCTCTGACCATCTTAATAGTACATCCATTATCTGTAATCATGAGCCCTAACACTGAGCCAATGACTAACGTAGTCTTGTAAGGTTTCCTTTTTATTCTTAAATAAAATAAAATGTAACCACATAGATTCATTTTTATGCTTAATAAGGGTGATGTGCTAGTAATTTAATAAGAGGAATTTAAAGGATTTCTGACATAACATAGATAGCAAAGTGTTTTAATAGTGTTGGCGCAAAATATTTCTGAATAGTATATTCATTAGTCTGCCTATACGTGTTGATTTATTAATATAATTATTTCCACATGGGCTAATATCTCCTTGCCTGTCTTATTCAGGGCTTGCACGTATTGAAACCATATTTGAAGGACTTACTCTTATGAGTTCTTGACTAGCATGACCAATCCTGAATTTGACCCCTATGAACAAGATGTTCTCGTGCAACTCTGTAACCCCAGACTTTAGAAGGTGGAAGCAGGAGATCAAAAGTTCAAGGTCACCCTCTTCAGCTACATAGTGAATTGAAAGCTAGCTTGGGCAAAGTGGCAGTTAAAAACCGATTTTGAAAAAAAAAATATAGATTCCAACACAAAATTGCAATATCTTGCTCTGGGCCAGGAATCAATTCTTCTAATCGCCCGTGTTTGTGATTGTCAGGCAGCTGGCTCGGTCTGACCAGGCATGGTTTGGGAAAATAGCATGAAAATTTGAGGGATGAAAATTTGGGCCCAGTCAACTGGCTTCTGATTGAGTGATCTCTGGGAACTATCCATAGACTGAAAACAAACATTGGGCAGATCTTTGAAGTGTCCAAGGTTGCCCCCAAGAACTTGTAATACTGTAAGACGTGCCCCCCTTGGTATTTCCTTGAAGGTGTCACCTGAGATTTGCTACCAAAAACACTTAGTCATTTTGCAGTTAGGGTATTTCTGCCTGATGGATAAGGAAAGTGGGAAACTTTTACTCATATCAGTTAATAAAGAAGTTCTGCAAATGCCTTACATTTCCCAAGGATAAGCCAATTTGGCAGCAGCAACGGCCCCTTTGTACTCGCTTTGAATCGCTTGCAATTTAGGTGCAGTTGAGAAACCTGGGTGGTGAAGGGATGCTTGCTGATGGGAATCAATTTTCCAGTCAAGCCTTTCCAGGAGTCTCTTCCTGCGCTCCCCCAGGGCCGTCTGTCCGTGCTCAACACAGGAGAGGCTACAGTTTATCTTCAGTCCACTTTCTCCTCCTCTTCGACATTGAGCCATTAAAGCACGGGCATGAGGCTCTGAGGTAAACCTGTATGTCCCAGTCTTCCTTTTGACTGGTGTGGCCAAGGTGCTGAGAAAGGGTGAAAGGTCTAAGTCCACTTCCAGGTTTGAAAACCTACTAAACTCCTTTAATCCCTGGGCTCAAAACACACAGCAATCGCCAAGCTTAAAAAACCCACCAATCCCTGAGCTCAAAATCCCACCAATCCCTGAACTCAAAAACTCACCAATCCCTTGAGCTTGAAATCCCACCAATCCCATCCCTTGAAATCTTTATCCTGGAGATCCCGCCCCCTCCCGAGGTTCTATATGAAACCGTTTTACTTCTGCTTCTAGCCCAGGCAGATGCAGCTACCCTCTTGGGTCTCTCCCAATAAATCTCCCACGTGATGAGGTTTGTTGCACAGTCTGACTTTGTGGTATTCCTTGGCTCCTGACTGCCAGGATACTGGTCCCCTGAGAGCTACACCACCTCTATCAGGGAAACCTTACCCCTCAGAGCTTTAATATTTCTACTGAGCTCTTGCTGAAACTCTGTGGAGTTGCTCTGCAGAGTGTCTGCATCAGCAGGAGACCATCCGCTCTTCGTCTACGATCATTCTCATCTATGGTCGTTCTCCTTTCTTCCTCTCTGGGCACGGAGAGATACAGAGGTTCCAGGTGGTTGGGGCAGAGACTGGAGAGAAGAGATGGGGGCTTGAAGGATTCAACAAACAGAGCAACTGATCAGATAGGATGTTGCAAACAGGACAAACAAGCATCTATGTTTTATTTCATTCCTGGTTTTAATAGCAAAATACCATGGCCTGGGAGGCTTATGAACAAGAACAACTTAGTTCTGATAGCTTTGGAGGCAAGATGTTAAACATGGCAGCATATTTAGGGCCCCAATTCACAGGTCTTCTCTCCGTCTCTTCATATGTTGGCAGGGAAAACCTCCCCTCTTTGTTATAGGTTGATGTCAAGGTTGATACAACATGATTGGACAGTAGAGAGTAGGGCGGGGACAAAGTTTTTGTAAGGCGGGAGAGAGGAGGAAGGAGGGAGATCAAGATGGCGTCTACAGAGGAAGATGGCTCAGATTTAGGTGAACTTGATCGATTTTATCTTGTCTAGGTGGACAGTTTATATCTTTATCAATTGGTAGTGAATTTATTGTGTGGATGAATTGTGGATTGAGAATTTAACATAGATTTAATTGCTAAATCACAAGTTTCCGCAACTTCGATTTTACCAGGCTAAAGAGGACAGTGTGTGAAAGAAATGGCTGAGGGGCAGTTGTGTTGCCCGGGTGGAGTGAGAACGCATAGGGCCCACAGAAGGAGATTGTGTGTGTGTGTGTGTGTGTGTGTGTGTGTCATGGTAACTACCTCCTGGGGACCCCGAAGAGAGGGCGGCTAAAATGCTGACAGCTGGGAGAGGGCGGCTTGCAGACCACATGGCAGAGTAGCAGCTGGAGCGAGCAGAGCCGGCTCTCAGGAACTGATAGAAAAAGATTACTTTTTAACTTTTAAACCACAACACTTTGGCTCCTTCTCAGAGCACCAGTCTCCCTCCCCAGGGCTCGATCCTCAGAGCCTGATCACTTTCCCACAGTGCCCCTACTTAATCCCAGCAGCTTGGGAATTTGCAAAGAGAACCAGAGCCCCACCACCACCTCCCACAGCAGTCACACGGCAGCTGGTGCTGCTGGGTCCCTCTTCCACACTGCCACCCTGTGTCCTAATGTGACTTGATATCGCAGCCATCTCATATCTGCCCCAGTTGGTTCTAGACTACAGGGACTCCCAGCATCCTAGAGGCAATTTGCCTGGCTTATTGGCTGTCCTGAAGGTAATTAATGACCTTAGGAGACAATGTCATCAGGGTCTGGTGTCCACAAAGCTCTCCAGAAGTTTCTTCTTAAAGGAGTACGTAAACTTCTCTGGATCACTGCTCATCCCTCGAGGCTTCCATATCAATAACCTGCCACCCCAGAACCAGATTGACTGTGCTATAATTCTGAAGCCAACATGGTAAGCTTACAGTTCGTCGATCAATCAGCAAATAATTATTACATATCCATGGCTGCTGAATTCTCATCAGATTCAAGGGAATGAGAAAGGAAAGACAGAACTATATATTTTAAATCTTACTTAGACAGTATATGGGAGTATTCAGTAGAATGAGATGGGGGACACACACACACACACACACACACACACACACACACGCACAAGCACTCATATATACCACCACAACCATAATGAGAACATTAAATAACCCCATAAAAATAAAGAACAAGGGCTGGAGAGATGCCTCAGTGGTTATGAACACTGACTGCTCTCCCAGAGGTCCTGAGTTCAATTCCCAGCAACCACATGGTGGCTCCCAACCATCTGTAATGAGATCCGATGCCCTCTTCTGGTGTGTCTGAAGACAGCGACAGTGTACTTATATATAATAAATAATTCTTTTAAAAAAAAAGGGCGACTAAAGACTAGATGGAATGAAAGTGGAGGTGGAAACTTAAAGGGATTAACAATAAAATCAATCAATCAATCAAACAAGAAAAATCAAGTGAGTTCCTTCCTCCTCCCCTCTGCTTGTCCTGCTCAACCACCTTCTTTCTTTCCCCTTTCTCTCTCCCGTCTGTTTCTCCTCTTGCCCTTTCCATTTTCTTTGTATATCGGTCTAGAGACCTATTTTGAGAGAGGGTGGTTTGGAAGAAGAGAACACTTACCTTAGAACAAGATACAGCTCGTTGATGCTGAGAGAGGTCTCAGAGCCTCCAAAGTGGAGGCTGCTGGCTAGGCACCATGTCCCCAGGTGGTGCCCGCTGGCTGGATAACATCTTTCAGCATAGGATCCGGTGGGAGACTCAGTCAGTTCGTATCTCCTGGATCTGAAGAGGAAAACGTGGTTCATCTGGATCTTTCTTATTAGAAAACCCAACTGAAGCTTCTCGATTACCGGCCTGATTACCGCCTGGTAGCACAATCAGAAAGATACTCCGTTCTGTAAGTTTGGCACAGTGCCCCCTCGTGGTGAAATGTGGAACTAAATACAAAACTTGAAGCCCCTGTAGGCAAAAGAATATAGCACATCATCTGAGTTAGGGCTACTATTGCTGTGATGAAACAACGTGGCCAACGGCAACTTGGGGAGGAAAGGGTTTATTTCACTCACAGTTCCATGTAAGGGCTCATCATCCGAAGCACCGAGGGCAGGAACTCAAGCAAGGCAGGAACCCAGAGGCCGGAGCTGATGCAGAGGCCACGGAAGATTGCCGCTCTCTGGCTTGCTTACCATGGCTTGCTCAGCCTGCTTTTTTATAGAACCCAGAACTACCAGACTAGGTTGGCTCCACCCACAAAGGGCTGGGCTCTCCTCCATCCATCAATCACTAATTAAGAAAATGCCTTACAGCCTGATCTTCCGGAGGCATTTTCTTAATTGAGACTCCTTCCTTTCAGACAACGCTGGATTGCATCAAGCTGACATAAAACTAGCCAGGCACCCAGCTTTTACAAATTCACAAAAGCCTCCAGGACTGAGTACGTGGTAAAGTTCTCAGTATCAGATCAAAATATTTTTATTCGCTGATTGCCTTCATATAGACTGTGCTTTGGTCACTCAGTCCTCCCTAGTCCTCTCTCTGCCACCCCTCTTCTTCCCCCACCCCCACCCCATCTGTGTTTGGTGAGTCAAGTGGGCAGAAATGCCAATCTTATGAAATTGTACTTGTGAAGGATAAGGGGAAACACAGCTTTTCTTTTTACTCGAATAGTGTGCGCACTATCTTTTTAAAAGGAGACTTTTTTTTCAGCAATTTGTTTTTAGTAGATACAGAACTGAAGTTGAGGCACACAGCAGCCCTCAGAGATTGAGGATGGTGGATGGAGAGTCTAGGAGACATCTCGAGGCCCTGTCTCAAGATGAACAAACAGACATAAAATCAAACAGAATGGAAGCAACATATTGTCGTCATTACTTTATAAAATATTACAACTATATGCATGATGTGTGTGTTTGTGTGTGTGTGTATGTGTGTGTGTGTGTGTGAGAGAGAGAGAGAGAGAGAGAGAGAGAGAGAGAGAAAGGGTGTGTGTGTGTGTGTAGGTCAGAGGAAAGCTTCATGAAGTTGGTTCTCTCTTTCCACTTCCCAGTGTGTGTTCAGAGGTGACCGCAGGCTTTCAGACCTGCTCTCACCCACTCAGCCCTCTCACCAGCCCTCTATTGGCATTTTTGTCATAAAGGGATGGATACTTCATCAAAAACCCTTAGTTCCGTCAAACCACGTACCTGCACCTAACAAGGCCTAGCACAGAGTAATGTGGCTGGCAGCTGGAAGGTTGACTCACTCATAACTTGTGCAAACCTGAGTAACTATTCGTAAAAACAAGAACAAACCTTTAGAGAATAACAGTAAAGTTAAAATGGCAGCTTCGAGCGTTAAGGTTAAAGCAAAAGAAAAACAGGATGTGGCCCAGCAGAAGTCTAGGAGAAATCAGTCGTCCCACCGAGCTGAGGAAGGTGAGCGGGTCATGAAGACAGCATGGCTTCTTAAACCCTAAAATGCAAACAGGGAATCCAGAGGTGTTTGGGGAAGATTCTCATTCAGCTGGCCTGGAGTAGGGCCTAGGACTTTATATTTCTGACATATTCCCCTGGAGATGCCTTGAGTCCTTCACACTCTCAATGCGGCCTGTCTGGCTGTGTTCAGCAAAGCTGGAGTTTGCTTGAAGCTGCTGGTTATGTGGAGAGACAAAGTACAACATGTGGGGAAGGCGGGTGGATTGACATGTCTTTTCTGTTTTCTAGCTATTCCCAGATCACCAGTCACGAGTCAGTTAAATTGGACTATAGAAGCATGCATTCATTGAGTTGACTCTCTAAATATTCTTTTAGAGAGATCTCTGCTCTGCTGTTTCTTAAGGTCAAGTGATGGCAGCACTGAGAAGGGATGTGAGAACCATCCCATTCAACACTGGGATTTGATGGGAGAAAGAAGTGTATGGCTGTAAATTGATGTCTTTTGGCTCATAAAGGCACCACTGAATTAATCAATTCCCCAGTTATGTTCCCACTCTGCCTGGGAATAATAGTTATTTCCAGAAACAGAATGTTCTGTTAGAGGTAATTTCTTTCTTTTTTTTTTTTTTTTAAGATTTATTTATTTATTATATACACTGTCGCTGTCTTCAGACACACCAGAAGAGGGCATCAGATCTTATTACAGATGGTTGTGAACCAGCATGTGATTTCTGGGATTTGAACTCAGGACCTCTGGAAGAGCAGTCAGTGCTCCTAACCGCTGAGTCATCTCTCCAGACCCTAGGGGTAATTGCTAAATAGCCTTTTGTCTTATGATTATCCCCAATTAATCCGAATTCCAGATTCCATTCCTGTCTAGGAGGAGTGTCAAGGATGCTTCAAGTGTACTGCCATTGGCATGCACAAATGTCGATTATGTGCTATGTGTGAGTATATCTTTGTTGTGTGTTTATGTACCTGTGTAGATAGGTGTGTGTGCATGTGTGTTGCACGTGTATGTGTGTGTGTGTGTGTGTGTGTGCACCTGTGTACCTGTGTGCACGTGTGCTTATGGAGCCCAGAGGTTAACCTCAGATAATCTTCAAGGGCTATACATCTTATCTTTAAAACAGGGTCTCTCCCTAGCATGCAGCTTGCCCAGGAGACAAGGCTGGTTAGCCAGCGTGCACCAGGGACTCACCTGTCTCCACTTCCTCAGCACTAGGATCACTGGTGTGTACCACTATGCCTGACTTTTTGATTTGGGTCTTGGGGATCAAGCTCAAGATCTCAGGTTTGCAAAGCGAGCAGTTTACTGACCACACCATGCTTCCAGCCCTGTGTACATCTGTAGGAGGCATCTCATCACATGCTGACCCAAATCTTGGTCCTGACTTTACTCCTCAGCTCTGCGGTAATGAAAGGATTCCCATTGGGAAGTCTCTGAGATTCGTGGGAAGGCACTGAGAAGTGATGTGGAGAGGAGAAGCCTCTTTTTGGATCTTGGCTCATTAAGCAGGGCATTCACAGTCTTCTTGATATCCCCACCCTCAGAGAGCCTTGTCTACCTTGCAGAGATGATCTGTATTCAAAGCAAAGAGAAGTGAGAAAAGGAGCCTGACATTGGGCAGGAAGCTGAGACTACTGTGTATGACTTCTGATTGACTTTTCTAGCCAACCAAGTTCTCTTCACCTATCTGAGCCTTGGGTTTGCTTTTCATGCCTCCTTCCTCAGAGTGATGAACACATTGCTCCTTTATGTGTTAAGACTTGGGATCTTTCATTCCGCCCTTTGTTATTAATTGTGTGCCACAGTTTTCTCTTTCATACTAGATCACAGGCCACATCGTATAGGCAAGCCCTTAAGGGTCGGCTCTCCAGTGCTTGGTTCATTACATACAAATATGCATGCATGTATATGAATTAATTGTGTGTGTGCATGTGTGTATTGTGAATATATGTGCGTCTCTGTGTGGAAAGAATAGCATTGGTTGTAATTTCTTTTTTCTTTTCTTTTCTTTCTTTCTTTTTTTTTTCTTTTTTCAGAGCTGGGGACCGAACCCAGGGCCTTGCGCTTGCTAGGCAAGCGCTCTAGGTTGTAATTTCTTACATGCTGTTAACCTTGTTATCTATCTATCTATCTATCTATCTATCTATCTATCTATCTATCTATCTATCTATCTACCTATTTATCTATCTATCTTTGTTTTTTTGACATAGGGTTTCTCTTTGTAGTCCTGGCTGTCCTGGAACTCACTATGTAGACCAGGCTGGCCTTGAACTCAATCTGCCTCCCGAGTGGTGGGATTAAAGGTGTGTGCCACCACCACTTGGCTGAACCTTAGTTTCTTCCATAGGCTCTCTTACTGGTCTGGAACCCCCAAATAGGTTATGGTGGCTGGCCAGAGAGTCCCACAGAGCCTTCTGTTTTTATCTCCAAAGTGCTGGTATTATAAGTATACAGCCTGCTTCCATTTTCATGTGAAAACTTTGCATGGAACTCAGATGATTGGGCTCGCAAGGCAAACACTTTACCAACCAACCTATCTTCCCGACCCTGCATATTTATTTGTACAGAGGTTCATTTACACGTTTCGTTAATTGAAAGGAAATAAACCACACAATTGACAAATAATAAAACACTCACGGAAACTCTTTACTGTCAATCCCAATTAGTCCTTTGAATCTCATGAGTCGCTGTCACAGCTGCTGTTCATAGCCATGGTTTGTGGCAACCTGCCGGTTTCAGATGAAGAATGGATGTGGTTCTCATACAGTTGTTGATTGATGTTTTTATTCACAATAACCAAAACAGCAAAGATACAGTAAGGAGCTCCACTTCCCTGTCAGCAACACGAATGATCCCTTGGCTGTACTCAGGGACGGTTCCTCGATGTAGATGGATGTTATCTTCAATATGTACTCTTTGCAATATCATGGCTGCATGAGGGACACTCACTGAAGTACAGTGTGCAACACTAAGATTTGCTCAGATGCCCTATTAAAATAGTCGGTCACACCTAGACTTAATAGCTGTTCTTGACGTCCATGGTGGAAACCCCTTCCTAAAGGCAATTTATCACTATGAAGCCACTGAAACAGAGTTAGAAAGAAATGAACCCTGAATTAGCCTTCCATTGTGCCTTGTTTCTCCACATAGCAGCGGTACGAATCCCAATGGAGATGGTGACCATGAAATGTAATGAAACCAGCAGACTAGGCCTCCAGTTGTTGAGCTACAAAACATTAATATTTTAGCAGAAAATTGTTACCCCTGGCTGGCATGTCCAGATATGTAATTGAGGGCATTTCACTAAGCTCATCTCTTTCACACCTATATTTTATACAAGCCAGCTTTATACGAGTCTATGCATCAAGGTTGGTAGGGTTTGTTGGTCTTCAATTACTGGAAAATCTCAATGGATGTTTTGGGGACTTGTCTATTGGGCTTCTGGATGGGGAGGGGATGCATTATCAAAACTGGAACTGATGTACAGTGGGACTCTGCTCAATTTCAGCAATAATTCTAGAGGCAAAGCCCCAGGCTTAGCTCTGTGGAATCAAAGTATAAGATGCTCCCTTACTATGCCTATCCACTGAAGAATCATTTTTCTGTACCCTTTTTTGAGAATCTTTGAAAATCCAGTGTTAACACTGTTCATGCTCATGTTTGAGGTATCGAAGCTCAGAAACGTGAGTTTCTTTCCCTCGACTGTATAAACTAATGGATGACATCTGTTAGATTTGGGGGCTCAAATCCTCTTGGAAACATTATCATCTGAGTTTAAGACATATCACCTTCTCACATTAAATCTCTCACCGCGGTCTTCCAATTTTTATCATTTATCAAGAAAAATATTTGTTATTGTGCACATGAGTGTATGATGTGGGAAGGTACATGCACGTGCCACTGTGCACGGGTGAAGGTCAAAGGACAACTTAGTGGAGAGCGGCTTCTCTCCTTCCACTTCTAAATGGGTTCTGGGTTTGAACTGGGGTCGTCATGTTTGCACAGCAAACACCTTTATCCATTGAGCCATCCTTCTGGCCCCTAGTTAATACTTTAGTAAACTCTCCTACTCAAGTATGAAGCCTCTGTCAGAGGCCCCTCTTACCCAGTTTTCTGTTCTTATGTCCAGTGTCGCATGTAGGCCCTTTGGGAGGCAGGATTTCTATTGTGTTTTTTCCCACTTATCTGGTCTTGTTGGCCTTCTTCCTCCTGGGAATCCCTTTTGCAGAATCTGACTCCTGGTGGTAGACCTAAGAGAAAGAGTAGGTCAAAAGTGGACTCATCCAATTCTCTCTTTGCAGATAAAGAACACAGTCCCCATGGAGCAAAGGTTTCAGGTTCTTATAAAACGTGAGAAAAAAAAAAAGTCAAGAAAACAGCTCTCCCCTTTACACGTGGTTTTCTCCACGAACGCTTGCAGATCAACTCAGGGCAGCTGGCTTCCGTTGTTTCATAGTCCTTGACTTCCCCTCATCAAACCCAGATTTCTCTCCTTCCTTTTGAGAACCTGGGGCCCTCTACAAAGTGAAATTGATACTGTATCTTCGATAAACACTTTATTTTTTTTTAAATCTATAGTGCTGTGTTTGCAGGAAAACATATCCTTACATATGCTAATTCAACTGACTAATGTAAGTGGTACTTGCAAATGAAATAAAGTCCTTGAGAAAACAACTACTCACCCTATTCTATTTAAATATAGATGCAAAATCTGCACAAGATTGACTACTAGTAGAAGTAAAAAGAAACAGAAGATACCCACATAAAGCACAATTGCATTAAGTCAAACCTGTTGGATCTTCCTTAGCAACAGACGACAACTGGATTTGTAGATATGATATCAAATCACTCATTTGAACACAGATATCTAAAGATTCAAAATACCCACAAATTAGTGAGTCTCTCAGCCCTCATAAAAGAAGCTTTTCCCCCACCAAATAATGATCAATACAGAGACCCACAACTGGTCAGCATGAAAAGAGGCCATATGTCACGACCCTTCCCTCAGGGACCATTACATAAGAGGAGGGAGGAAGATTGTCAGATTGGTTAGATGGATACGGTAAAATGTTATTTGTTGGGCCTAATAGTGTAAGTGGACACATGCAATTACAGCTCTACTGTATATTAATATGGTATTCAATCTCACATCTACGTCTTTTTTCACGCTTGGGTAGGCACAAAACATTACAGCATGTTGCAAATGATCATAACCCAGGCTTACAAATCAGTAGCATAAAGAAGTTCTGATTATCTCATTCCTGTGACCCGTTGGTGGAGGGAGTAGACGACAATGGGAAGAAAGAAGTAGAGAAGACAAAAAATACAAAAGCAGGAATGATCAGGTCCCAGAGAGACAATATATCCACTCAGACAGGGTCAGAGAATCGGATATTTCTCCAAACATTGATGTTTGTTATGAAGAAGTTGAGCCCTGTTGAGGTGGGGGGTACTAAGAAGAATCAAAAACAGGGTCAAAACTATGGTCTCCCCAAGGAAATGACAGCAAGGAGAGGGGACAACAGATTGGTGAAGCAATAGGGTGGTGGCAGGGTTGGGATCATGTAGACCTTACATGACCTATAGGAATTGGGCTTCATCCATTGCACACTAAAGTGTCAGTCCATGTGTCAGGTAACAGGAAAGCCCAAGAGTTGTCCTACTATGCAAGGTGTCCTAGCTTCATTTCTGTTGGTGTGATAAAAATAATACCCTAAAGAAAAGTAACTTAGGGGAGAAAGGGCTTATTTTAGTTCGTAATTCAGGCCACAGTCCCCCAATGCGGGGGCGTCAAGGCGGCAGGAACTTACATAGCATGCCGTGTGGCATCCATATTAAAGAGCAGGGGAAATGGTTGCAGCTTGGTACTCAGCTATCTGACTCTACTCTCATAAAGCCCAGGGCTCCAAAGCAGGGAGGGACTCCAGTCTGGATCTTTTCACATCAGTTAAAGCAATCAAGACATGGTACATGCAGCCACCCTTGCAGGCCAATTGCTTTAGACAACCCCTCACTGAGCCCTCCTTCCTGGCTGATTCCAGATTGCATCAAGTTAACAATTAGAACTGATTATCACACAAAAACTAATTAGCAAAACAGCCAACTAGTACTTTATGGGTTGTTCTTGATGAAAGGGTCTACACTGTGGGGATGGAACCCGGAATTGGGGGGATCAGATCTTCTGAAATAACCCACCTTTGGCTCAGAAGGGATGTACAGTCTTTCGAGCCCAAGGCTGTTGGATAAAATGACATTTGAAAAATCATTTGTTACAAAGTGCACTGAAGATATTCAGCAGCCCTGTTCAGAGAAATGATCTCTCCGAAACCGACTGTAATTGCTTTCATGTCGAAGCTCCATAGATATCGATGACCAATATATCGAATGCAAACTAGAATTTCTCTAAGAGGCTGCAAGAAATGATGAAGAAATACAATTTTTTTTTTTTTTTTTTTTTTTTTACTGAATCACTGTGGCAACGTCTCACGGCAATCTTTCTACACACATTCACACATCTGTATGCAGACATGGAGCTGCGATATTTATGCTTATTAAGCAAGCAAAAATAATTCTGTATTTAAATGACAAGACTAAACTGGTAACTGGAGAAGGTTGATGGAGCATAAATAACCTTGCTCGAGTTTTATTTGTTATAGACTTGTATATGTTAGCTTTAATCTAGAGAACATGGCTTATCTTTCTTATGCCTTGCAAAGTAATAAAAATTCTACTTCAAACAATGTATTGGAATAGATAGCTGCATATTTCTATTAAACCTAGCATGTAACCAAGTGACTTAATTAAAAAAAAACAAAAGCCCCCCCCCCTTTTTTTGTAAGTTTAAATTCTAGACCTCAGGAAGAAGTTGGGTCTTTTTTTGTTTTGTTTTGTTTTGTTTTGTTTTGTTTTTCAAGACAAGTTTTCTCCTGTAACAGCCCTGGCTAGTCTGGAACTCTCTTTGTTGACCAGGCTGGCTTTGAACTCACAGAGATCTTCTTGCCTCTGTCTTGTAAGTACTAGGATTAAAGGCATAGATCACCGTGCCAGGCTAGTTGGGCCATACTTTAAGCACGACTTCTGAGCTGTAGGAAACTTTTAAAGTTTTATTTTATTTTATGTGTTTGAATGTTTTGCCGCATCTATATCTGTGCACCAGGTGTGGCCTCCAAGGAGGCCAAAAGAGGGTGTTTGATCCCCTGGAACTGGAGGTACAGGTGATTGCTAGCCACTTAGTGGGTAAGGAGGATTGAACGCAGGTCCCTCTGAGAGACCACTGAGGTATCTCCACACTAAATTTATTTTTATTATTATTTTTGTTTTTGAGATTATAATTACATTATTTCTCCCTCTCGTTTCCTCCCGTCAAACCCTTTTCTACACCCCTTCTTTCTCTCTTACAAATTCATGGCCTCACCCTTTCGTTGACATGAATATTTATTCCTAAATGGAACCTGCTTGGTTTGTAGGATGTGATTTGTGTTTACGCTGTCAGGGCTGAGCATTTGACATTTGATAGCCAACCGCTGTGCCAACCCTGGGGAAGCCTATTTCTCAGCATTTCTTGGTTACCCTTGGCATGGAGGTTTTACGGTCTTTCCCCTGTCCCTTTCGGTGTGTCATCCTTGCTAAACTCATGGTAGTCATGTTTGTTGTTGTTGTTTTAAGACACATCTATTCAGCCTCCTGATCAGACTTTTACATTGAGCAATTCACAGCACCGGTGAAAAAGGTCTACAGTAAAACCCTTTGTTGGAATGCCTTACACTTTCCAAAGGACAGAAACTAAAATAACCTGTTCTACAATTAGTCACAGATACACAGTCCTGGAGATTTTGCCCACACACACACGAGTATTGTCTAAAACATGTCTTCTTTGTAGCAGCTAGGCCCTGCCACCACTGTGCTTGGCTGAGTTCAAAACCTGTGAACCGGTAGCTTCCCGGTCACTTCTCTGCCTCTCCTCTCCTGCTAAGCTTTGTTTCCTGGCTGTAATTAGAACCTCCTGCCACTGCCATAGCCACTGCTGCTGCTGGAACCTCCATGGCACCTTGGTTTCATGGTTTAGCACAGTACTGGCCTCTTCCACCATGAGGGCCAGAGTGCCTGCCTCCAAAGTTTCCTCCTTCATCGGTCCAGAATTCTAAGACCGATTGTTATCATTGTCAAAATCATTGTCGTTTCCACCACCTCCAAAATTGCTTCCATCATTGCCAAATCCATTATAGCCATCCCCCTGCCACCATATCCACCACCACCATGGCTGCCACCAAAGTCACCATGACCACAGAAATTTCCTCCGGAACCAAAATTGTCATTGCTACCAAAACCGCCTCCACGACCACCACCGAAGTTTCCGGAGCCACTTCGACCTCTCTGGCTGGATGAAGCGCTAGCCCTCTCCTGCTTTGACAGAGCTTTTCTTACTTCACAGTTGTGGCCATTCACAGTGTGGTATTTCTGAATGACAATCTTATCCACAGAGTCATGGTCATCAAAGGTGACAAAAGCAAAGCCCCTCTTTTTAACACTGCCCCGATCAGTCATAATTTCGATCACTTCAGTTTTCCCATACCACTCAAAATAATCTCGTAGGTGATGTTCTTCAGTGTCTTCGTTAATACCACCAACAAGGACCTTTTTCATAGTTAAGGGGGCACCTGGTCTCTGAGACTTTTCCATGCCACAGCTAACTCTCTTAGGTCCCACAACTCTTCCACCCACCTTGTGTGGTCTCGCATTCATGGTAGCATCCACTTCCTCCACAGTGGTGTATGGGACAAACCCAAAGCCCCTGGACCTTTTGGTGTTTGGATCTCTCATTACCAAGAAGTTGGAAGTGTTCTCCATTGCTCAAAAATTGCTCTTCAGACTCTCGTCGGTGGTTTCAAAGCTCAGCCCTCTGATCAGATACAGCTGAAGTTATGTGTGCTGATGTTTCGGTATTGCCCCCGCATTGGTCTGCGTGTCTCTTTTTCTGCCAGCATCATGTTGTTTTTTTATTAATATAGGATATTTAACCAAGTCAAATATACATCCATAGTCCAGACTTGGATCAGTAGACACAGCCTATACACTATTTCATTTTCCTCCATCCTCTTGATTTTGTTTCTAGCCCAACCCACCACACATCCTTTCTCCTGCACTGTTCTGAACATATCTGAAAAAGAAGTCTGCCTGCCCAGATCTCATCACAAAGATGCAAATAACATGAAAGATCAAGCCAAGCTTGGCGCAGTGGCTGTATCATAGCCAAGGAGGTTTATCTGAGGCGCCATTATTATTACTAATGCAAACGTCAAGCCAATATCTTCTCTCCAAAATCCACCAATCCTGTAGAAATGCTTGCCAATGAGAATTCATATGCGAGCCCCAGGGTACAGAATCCAAATGAATAATCATACAGTTCATCAAAGAATTCAAGATTTAAACAAAGCACAAAGAAATCAGGGAGAAAGACCTTAAAAAGAAACTCCTCAGGGATGCCCAAGACAATGCAAACGTAAGGCTAATGGAAGAGAAGAAGAAAAACCTGGGTGGGTGAATGGAGTTCAATAAGGAGACAGAAACACTGCAAAGGACCCAAGTAGACGCAATGGAACCTAAAAATCAACACCCCAACTGAAAAACTTCAAGGAAAGCCTCACAAACACAATGAATCAAGGAGCAGAGTATATCAGGACTCTACTGAGGCTATGAGGCGCTCATAAAAAGGGACCTAGCATGACTGCCCTCCAAAAGACCCAACAAGCAGCTGAAAGAGTCAGATGCAGATATGTGCACCCAACCAACAAACAGAAGCTGTTGACCCCTGTGGTTGAATTAGGGAAAATCTGTTAGAAACTGAGGAGGAGGGTGACCCTGTGGGGGGGGGGGACCAACCTGGACCCCTGAGATCTCTCAGACACTGGATCACCAACCAGGCAGCATACACCAGCTGAGATGAGGCCCCCAACACACATACAGCAGAGGACTCCTGGGTCTGGGTTGAGTCAGAGAAGATGCACCTAACCCTCAAGAGACTGGACCCAGGGAGTTTAGAGGTCTGGTGGGGTGGATGGGGTGGGGACATCCATGTGGGGACGGGGGAGTGAAGGGAGGACATAAGGGATGTGGAACCCTCAGGGGGTGGACCAAGAGGGAAATAAAATCTGGAGTATAAAAAACAAATGATAGCTTCCTGGTAGCACCCCACGAGCAAACTTGAGCCTCGGGACCACAGGTAAGACCAACTTTTCTGCTGCAAGCGACCTGCCTGGTGAACTCAGGACACATTGAGGCAAAATTCCTCTAGGACCGGGCACTTCTGGTGGTTAGCGGGAGTCCCAAACCGGCGGATCCCTGCCTGCAGCAGCTCTCTGCTCCCAAACCCCGTGGGGGAGAGAATTCACCGCCTGGTCAGGTGGGCACTCCTGAGGCTGCAGAGCGGAAGAGACCACCAACACTGCCCACCCCTGCCCACATCCCTGGCCCAAGAGGAAACTGTATAAGGCCTCTGGGTTCCCGTAGGGGAGGGCCCGGGAGCGGCAGGACCCCTGCGCCTGAGACACCGCCGGAACCTGAAGGGAACAGACCGGATAAACAGTTCTCTGCACCCAAATCCCGTGGGAGGGAGAGCTAAACCTTCAGAGAGGCAGACACGCCTGGGAAACCAGAAGAGACTGCACTCTGCACACATCTCTGACGCCAGAGGAAAACACCAAATGCCATCTGGAACCCTGGTGCACTGAAGCTCCCGGAAACGGCTGCGCAGATCTTCCTGGTTGCTGCTGCTGCAGAGAGCTCATGGGCAGCACCCCGCGAGCAAACTTGAGCCTCGGGACCACAGGTAAGACCAACTTTTCTGCTGCAAGAGACCTGCCTGGTGAACTCAAGACACAGGCCCACAAGAACAGCTGACGACCTGTAGAGAGGAAAAACTACACGCCCGAAAGCAGAACAGTCTGTCCCCATAACTGGCTGAAAGAAAACAGGAAAACAGGTCTACAGCACTCCTGACACACAGGCTTATAGGACAGTCTAGCCACTGTCAGAAACAGCAGAACAAAGTAACACTAGAGATAATCTGATGGCGAGAGGCAAGCGCAGGAACCCAAGCAACAGAAACCAAGACTACATGGCACCATCGGAGCCCAATTCTCCCATCAAAACAAACATGGAATATCCAAACACACCAGAAAAGCAAGATCTAGTTTCAAAATCATATTTGATCATGATGCTGGAGGACTTCGAGAAAGACGTGAGGAACTCCCTTAGAGAACAAGTAGAAGCCTACAGAGAGGAATCACAAAAATCCCTGAAAGAATTCCAGGAAATCATAAATAAACAAGTAGAAGCCCATAGAGAGGAGACACAAAAATCCCTGAAAGAATTCCAGGAAAACACAATCAAACAGTTGAAGGAATTAAAAATGGAAATAGAAGCAATCAAGAAAGAACACATGGAAACAACCCTGGATATAGAAAACCAAAAGAAGAGACAAGGAGCTGTAGATATGAGCTTCACCAACAGAATACAAGAGATGGAAGAGAGAATCTCAGGAGCAGAAGATTCCATAGAAATCATTGACTCAACTGTCAAAGATAATGTAAAGCGGAAAAAGCTACTGGTCCAAAAAATACAGGAAATCCAGTACTCAATGAGAAGATCAAACCTAAGGATAACAGGTATAGAAGAGAGTGAAGACTCCCAGCTCAAAGGACCAGTAAATATCTTCAACAAAATCATAGAAGAAAACTTCCCTAACCTAAAAAAAGAGATACCCATAGGCATACAAGAAGCCTACAGAACTCCAAATAGATTGGACCAGAAAAGAAACACCTCCCGTCACATAATAGTCAAAACACCAAACGCACAAAATAAAGAAAGAATATTAAAAGCAGTAAGGGAAAAGGGTCAAGTAACATATAAAGGCAGACCTATCAGAATCACACCAGACTTTTCGCCAGAAACTATGAAGGCCAGAAGATCCTGGACAGATGTCATACAGACCCTAAGAGAACACAAATGCCAGCCCAGGTTACTGTATCCTGCAAAACTCTCAATTAACATAGATGGAGAAACCAAGATATTCCATGACAAAACCAAATTTACACAATATCTTTCTACAAATCCAGCACTACAAAGGATAATAAATGGTAAAGCCCAACATAAGGAGGCAAGCTATACCCTAGAAGAAAAAGAAACTAATCGTCTTGGGAACAAAACAAAGAGAAGAAAAGCACACAAACATAACCTCACATCCAAATATGAATATAACAGGAAGCAATAATCACTATTCTTTAATATCTCTCAACATCAATGGCCTCAACTCCCCAATAAAAAGACATAGATTAACAAACTGGATACGCAACGAGGACCCTGCATTCTGCTGCCTACAGGAAACACACCTCAGAGACAAAGACAGACACTACCTCAGAATGAAAGGCTGGAAAACAACTTTCCAAGCAAATGGTCGGAAGAAGCAAGCTGGAGTAGCCATTCTAATATCAAATAAAATCAATTTTCAACTAAAAGTCATCAAAAAAGATAAGGAAGGACACTTCATATTCATCAAAGGAAAAATCCACCAAGATGAACTCTCAATCCTAAATATCTATGCCCCAAATACAAGGGCACCTACATACGTAAAAGAAACCTTACTAAAGCCCAAACCACACATTGTACCTCACACAATAATCGTAGGAGATTTCAACACCCCACTCTCATCAGTGGACAGATCATGGAAACAGAAATTAAACAAAGACGTAAACAGACTAAGAGAAGTCATGAGCCAAATGGACTTAACAGATATTTATAGAACATTCTAGCCTAAAGCAAAAGGATATACATTCTTCTCAGCTCCTCATGGTACTTTCTCCAAAACTGACCACATAATTGGTCAAAAAACGGACCTCAACAGGTACAGAAAGATAGAAATAATCCCATGCATGCTATCAGACCACCACGGCCTAAAACTGGTCTTCAATAATAATAAGGGAAGAATGCCCACATATACGTGGAAATTGAACAATGCTCTACTCAATGATAACCTGGTCAAGGAAGAAATAAAGAAGAAATTAAAGACTTTTTAGAATTTAATGAAAATGAAGGTACAACATACCCAAACTTATGGGACACAATGAAAGCTGTGCTAAGAGGAAAACTCATAGCGCTGAGTGCCTGCAGAAAGAAACAGGAAAGAGCATATGTCAGCAGCTTGACAGCACACCTAAAAGCTCTAGAACAAAAAGAAGCAAATACACCCAGGAGGAGTAGAAGGCAGGAAATAATCAAACTCAGAGCTGAAATCAACCAAGTAGAAACAAAAAGGACCATAGAAAGAATCAACAGAACCAAAAGTTGGTTCTTTGAGAAAATCAACAAGATAGATAAACCCTTAGCCAGACTAACGAGAGGACCCAGAGAATGTGTCCAAATTAACAAAATCAGAAATGAAAAGGGAGACATAACTACAGATTCAGAGGAAATACAAAAAATCATCAGATCTTACTATAAAAGCCTATATTCAACAAAACTTGAAAAATCTGCAGGAAATGGACAATTTCCTAGACAGATACCAGGTACCGAAGTTAAATCAGGAACAGGTAAACCAGTTAAACAACCCCATAACTCCTAAGGAAATAGAAGCAGTCATTAAAGGTCTCCCAACCAAAAAGAGCCCAGGTCCAGACGGGTTTAGTGCAGAATTCTATCAAACCTTCATAGAAGACCTCATACCAATATTATCCAAACTATTCCACAAAGTTGAAACAGATGGAGCACTACTGAATTCCCTCTATGAAGCCACAATAACTCTTATACCTAAACCACACAAAGACCCAACAAAGAAAGAGAACTTCAGACCAATTTCCCTTATGAATATCGACGCAAAAATACTCAATAAAATTCTGGCAAACTGAATCCAAGAGCACATCAAACAATCATCCACCATGATCAAGTAGGCTTCACCCCAGGCATGCAGGGATGGTTTAATATACGGAAAACCATCAACGTGATCCATTATATAAACAAAATGAAAGAACAAAACCACATGATCATTTCATTAGATGCTGAGAAAGCATTTGACAAAATTCAACACCCCTTCATGATAAAAGTCCTGGAAAGAATAGGAATTCAAGGCCCATACCTAAACATAGTAAAAGCCATATACAGCAAACCAGTTGCTAACATTAAACTAAATGGAGAGAAACTTGAAGCAATCCCACAGGGACTAGACAAGGCTGCCCACTCTCTCCCTACTTATTCAGTATAGTTCTTGAAGTTCTAGCCAGAGCAATCAGACAACAAAGGAGATCAAGGGGATACAGATCGGAAAAGAAGAGGTCAAAATATCACTATTTGCAGATGACATGATAGTATATTTAAGTGATCCCAAAAGTTCCACCAGAGAACTACTAAAGCTGATAAACAGCTTCAGCAAAGTAGCTGGGTATAAAATTAACTCAAATAAATCAGTTGCCTTCCTCTATACAAAAGAGAAACAAGCCGAAAAAGAAATTAGGGAAACGACACCCTTCATAATAGACCCAAATAATATAAAGTACCTCGGTGTGACTTTAACCAAGCAAGTAAAAGATCTGTACAATAAGAACTTCAAGACACTGAGGAAAGCAATTGAAGAAGACCTCAGAAGATGGAAAGATCTCCCATGCTCATGGATTGGCAGGATTAATATTGGCATGGTATTGGTACAGAGACAGACAGATAGACCAATGGAACAGAATTGAAGATCCAGAAATGAACCCACACACCTATGGGCACTTGATTTTTGACAAAGGAGCCAAAACCATCCAATGGAAAAAAGATAGCATTTTCAGCAAATGGTGCTGGTTCAACTGGAGGTCAACATGTAGAAGAATGCAGATCTATCCATGCTTATCACCCTGTACAAAGCTTAAGTCCAAGTGGATCAAGGACCTCCACATCAAACCAGATACACTCAAACTAATAGAAGAAAAACTAGGGAAGCATCTGGAACACATGGGCACTGGAAAAAATTTCCTGAACAAAACACCAATGGCTTACGCTCTAAGATCAAGAATCAACAAATGGGATCTCATAAAACTGCAAAGCTTCTGTAAGGCAAAGGACACTGTGGTTAGGACAAAACGGCAACCAACAGATTGGGAAAAGATCTTTACCAATCCTACAACAGATAGAGGCCTTATATCCAAAATATACAAAGAACTCAAGAAGTTAGACCGCAGGGAAACAAATAACCCTATTAAAAAATGGGGTTCAGAGCTAAACAAAGAATTCACAGCTGAGGAATGCCGAATGGCTGCGAAACACCTAAAGAAATGTTCAACATCTTTAGTCATAAGGGAAATGCAAATCAAAACAACCCTGAGATTTCACCTCACACCAGTGAGAATGGCTAAGATCAAAAACTCAGGGGACAGCAGATGCTGGCGAGGATGCGGAGAAAGAGGAACACTCCTCCATTGTTGGTGGGATTGCAGTCTGGTACAACCATTCTGGAAATCAGTCTGGAGGTTCCTCAGAAAATTGGACATTGAACTGCCTGAGGATCCAGCTATACCTCTCTTGGGCATATACCCAAAAGATGCCCCAAAATATAAAAAAGACACGTGCTCCACTATGTTCATCGCAGCCTTATTTATAATAGCCAGAAGCTGGAAAGAACCCAGATGCCCTTCAACAGAGGAATGGATACAGAAAATGTGGTACATCTACACAATGCAATATTACTCAGCTCTCAAAAACAATGACTTTATGAAATTCGTAGGCAAATGGTTGGAACAGGAAAATATCATCCTGAGTGAGGTAACCCAATCACAGAAAAACACACATGGTATGCACTCATTGATAAGTGGCTATTAGCCCAAATGCTTGAATTACCCTCGATGCCTAGAATAAATGAAACTCAAGACAGATGATCAAAATGTGAATGCTTCACTCCTTCTTTAAAAGGGGAACAAGAATACCCTTTGCAGGGATTAGAGAGGCAAAGATTAAAACAGGCACAGAAGGAACACCCATTCAGAGCCTGCCCCACATGTGGCCCTTACATATACAGTCATCCAATTAGACAAGATGGATGAAGCAAAGAAGTCCAGGCCGACAGGAGACAGATGTAGATCGCTCCTGAGAGACACAGCCAGAATACAGCAAATACAGAGGCGAATGCCAGCAGCAAACCACTGAACTGAGAATAGGACCCCTGTTGAAGGAATCAGAGAAAGAACTGGAAGAGCTTGAAGGGGCTCGAGACCCCATATGTACAACAATGCCAAGCAACCAGAGCTTCCAGGGACCAAGCCACTACCTAAAGACTATACATGGACTGACCCTGGACTCTGACCTCATAGGTAGCAATGAATATCCTAGTAAGAGCACCAGTGGAAGGGGAAGCCCTGGGTCCTGCTAAGACTGAACCCCCAGTGAACTAGATTGTTGGGGGGAGGGCGGCAATGGGGGGAGGATGGGAAGGGGAACACCCATAAAGAAGGGGAAGGGGAGGGATTAGGGGGATATTTGCCCGGAAACCGGGAAAGGGAATAACACTCGAAATGTATATAAGAAATACTTAAGTTAATAAAAAAACAAAAAACAAAAAACAAAAAACAAATGATAGATAGAGGGTTAGCCAAATAAGCCAGGAGTGGGACAAATAAGTGGTACAGGAAAAACAAAAACAAACAAAAAACAACAATAACAAAAAAAAACCAAATCGGGAGAGAGTCAAGCAGAAAATGGGGGACACCATCAAAAAACCAAATCCTCAAATTATACGCCTAAGGAGGAAGAAGAAAATGGATTCCGAGTCAATGGATCCTCTATACTGATTTTTTTTTAAAATGTGATTGCTCTTCTCTGCATGTGACAGTGCAGGCTGGAAGAGGGCATTGGATCCTTCTACAGATGCTCAAGAGCCACCATGTGATTGCTGGGAGTTGAACTCAGGACCTCTGGAAGAGCAGCCAGTGCTCTTGACCACCGAGCCATCTCACCAGCCCTACACCAAACTTCTAATGCTGGGAATATTTTAATGTAGATAACCTCAGTGAAGAAAATGATGCATTCCCATGACTCCATGAAAAAAGAAAAAGGTACAGAGTAAACACTGAGAGATTGTGTATTGATTCCTTGTCCCCCAAGATCTTCCTAAATTGATGGTCAGCCTTTAAGGGATTTGATGTGGGTTTTAGTATGTTCTATTTTTTTCCAGTTGTTTTTATGGATTTAATTTAAAAAGGAAGGATGAAGAAAGGAGGAAAGTAATCACAGAGCTGTCACCTGAGAGAAGATCTGTTAAGGGTGGACTAGAAGGTGACCCAGCAGCTTCAGCAAGCAGAAGGCCTATGTGACTGACGCTTCACCCCTGTGGGTTCTGTAGGCACCGCATCTTCTGGGTGCTTCTGCATAACTGGAAAAGAGGAGCCCAGTAAGCTTTCTTAGAGGAGACGTGATAGAGGCTCAAAGACTGCTGGGAAAGGGGGAAATGAGACTGACTTCATGTCTGTTGGCAGATGCAGACATTGCTCTGTGTGCGTGCGGGCACCTGTGCTTTGAGCTTGTACCTTTGTGGATCTTATCGGGTCCATTGTTTCTAGTCAAGCCCCTCCTGTTTCTGAGGTCTCTCTCTCTCTCTCTCTCTCTCTCTCTCTCTCTCTCTCTCTCTCTCTCTCTCTCTCTCTCTCTCTATCTGAAATGACGTTTTTTATTTTATAGGGTCTCACAGGTGTCAGTATATAACGTACTTTTAGATTACTTTTTCCCAGCATGCTCCTCTCTGTCTTTCATCTCATGGCAATTTTGTTTCTACTCTTACATCGTTTGGCCCAGTAGCATTAGCTGTCTATCATGTCTAGAGGAGAGGAAACATCTTTGTTACTTTGAGACTGACTACCCACTCAGGGTGGTTATCTCCAGTTGCATCTGGTTTCCTTCATAACTTCATCCTCTCATTCATGGCTGAAGGAATTCCACATGCAACATAAACCACGTTTTCTTAACCCTTCTGTTGATAGGCACATAAATTGGTTTCAAGACTTGGTTGCTGTGAATAATTTTATCTTAGCTATTTCCTGTTTCTCTCACTTGAGAACAATGGCTGCTGGTGCAGGACAGTGCATTTCTCCAGTCTTCAGTCTTTACTTGGTTAGCTCATACTTCATTGCCCTTCCCCATGGCCAGGAGTTATTAGCAATTTATGTTTCAGTTGTACAGGGTTGAGTTGACTGCGCTGTCATTGAAATGTATAACCTTTTGTTGATGCAGAGTTGAAGTTGATGTTAACGAGAACCACGAGGAAAGTGCTGGTTTGCTTTTGGAATCATTGTGGAGACAATATTAACCACTACTATGACAACTAAAATTTATGCACAGCCAGTTTTCATGAGAGAGACTGACCTCCAGTTGAAGGACGCAGCCTTTTAAGGTGTGGGGCACTGCTGCTCTGTTACAAAGAAATGGAAACTAAAGGGTTAAGCAACATTGTATAACAGAGAAAGACACATCTACAATAATAACATCTGTACAGGTGAAAGCCTTGTTCCTCTGTCATTAGGGGAGAAGCTTCTATATGTGTAAAGGCAGAAGGGGTTTGAAAATGACGCAGGAAGAGGCAATTTCTGTAAAAGTCTTTCCAGGTTTCATCATATGTCCCTGGACTCTAACAGGATATCTGGATTTACCACCTTATTTATAAGAATGGTGCATTATCCCCATTTGTATCATTGTCTCCAACGAACAGAAACAGAAGGGCTCCTATTTGGTTTATTAGTTGAGCTCTTAGAGGCAAGGAGAACTTTAAAGGGATTCCACAGGACCCAGACACTGATGCTTGGGCTCTGGGTCTGGGGGGGCTACACTAAAACCCCCGTTTTACCACATACTGATTGTGTGACTTGGGGTAACTGCTTAATCCTCAGTGCCTTCAGTTTATCAACTGTAAAGCTGGAATGGTAAGAACAGTAAACTTATACACATGCTAATCCACTATGCAGTTTGATGGTTTGCAGCACACTTAACAAGTGTGATCTGTCACCATTGCACGATTCTAAAACTGGCTGGTCAATCCTCAGAGAAACTCCAAATATATTAGTAGACATTTCTTCCTCCTGTATCCCTTTCTCCCTCCCTCCTTCCCTTCATTCACTCCCTCCCTCTTCCCTCTCTATCTTCCTCTTTTCCTTCCTTCCTTCCTTCCTTCCTTCCTTCCTTCCTTCCTTCCTTCTGTCCTTCCTTTTTCTCTCCCTCCCTCTCTTCCTTCCTTCCCTCTTTTATTTCCCTCCCTTCCAACACAGGGTCTCACAATATAACTCAGGCTGTTTTTGACCTCAGTATGCATGGTGGTTTGATGAGAAAAGTCCTCTAGAGGCTCCGCTCTTCAAATACTTTAAACTCAGGTGGCGGTGCTGTTTGGGAAGAATACGGGACCTTTAGAAGGTTGAGCCTTGACTTCCCATTTCTGCCTGCCAGAGCTGACATGGTCCCACAACTCTCTGCACCCAGATCCAGATGTAAGAAAACAGGTCCACAGGAGTGCTGTCCCACAGGCTTTTAGGAGGGTCAAGCCACTGTCAGAGACAGCAAGACAAGCTAACAGCAGAGACAACCTGATGGCAAGAGGCAAGTGCAGAAACCGAAGCAGCAGAAACCAAGACTACTTGGCATCATCAGAGTCCAATGGTCCTACCGAAGCAAATACTAGATATCCAAACACACAGGAAAAGCAAGATTTGGATTTAAAATCACATCTCATGGTGATGATAAGAGGACTTTAAGAAGGGCATAAATAATTCCCTTAGGGCAACACAGGTAAACAAGAAGTCCTTAAAGAGGAAACACAAAAATCCCTTAAAGAATTACAGGAAAACACAACCAAACAGGTGAAGGAATTGAGCAAAACCATCCAGGATTTAAAAATGGAAATAGAAACAATAAAGAAATCACAAAGGAAGACAACCCTGGAGATAGAAAACCTAGGAAAGAGATCAGGAGTCATAGACAGAAGTATCACCAACAGAATACAAGAGATAGAAGAGAGAATCTCAGGGGCAGAAGATATCATAGAAAACATTGACACAACCATCAAAGAAAATGTAAAACACAAAAAGCTCCTAACCCAAAACATCCAGGAAATCCAGGACACAATGAGAAGATCACACCTAAGGATAATAGGTATAGAAGAGAGTGAAGACTCCCAACTCAAAGGACCAGTAAATATCTTTAACAAAATCATAGAAGAAAACTTCCCTAACCTCAAGAAAGAGATGCCCATAAACATACAAGAAGCCTACAGAACTCCAAATAGATTGGACCAGAAAAGAAATTCCTCCTGTCACATAGTAGTCAAAACACGAGACCCACAAAACAAAGAATATTAAAAGCAGTAAGGGAAAAAGGTCAAGTAACATATAAAGGCAGACCTATAAGAATTACACCAGACTTGTCACCAGTGACTATGAAAGCCAGAAGATCCTGGGCAGATGTCATACAGACACTAAGAGAACACAAATGCCAGCCCAAGTTACTGTATCCAGCAAAACTCTCAATTAACATAGATGGAGAAACCAAGATATCCCATGAAAAACCAAATTTACACAATATCTTTTCACAAACCCAGCCTTACAAAGGATAATAGATGGAAAATTCTAATACCAGGAGGGAAACTACACCCTAGAAAAAGCAAGAAAGTAATCTTCTTGCAACGAAGGCAAAAGAAGAGAGCCACGCAAACATAATTCCACCTCTAACAACAAAAATAACAGGAAACAACAATCACCATTCCTTAATATCCCTTAACATCAAAGGACTCAATTCCCCCAATAAAAAGACATAGACTAACAGACTGGATACATAAAGAGGCCCCAGCATTTTGTTGCACACAGTAAACACACCACAGTGACAAAGACAGTCACTACTTCAGAGTAAAAGGCTGGAAAACAATTTTCCAAGCAAATGGTCCCAAGAAAAAAGCTGGAGTAGCCATTCCCATTCTAATATTGGATAAAATCGACTTCAACCAAAAGTTATCAGAAAAGATAAGGAAGGATACTTGTGATGATTTGGATATGCTTGGCCCAGGGAGTGGCATGATTAGAAGGTGTGGCCTTGTTGGAGGAAGTGTGTCACTGTGGGAGATGTTCTTGGAGACACTCCTCCTAGCTGCCTGGGGATGCTCAGTCTGTTCCTGGCTTCTTTCGGGTGAAGATGTAGACCTCAGCTCCTCCTGCACCATGCCTGCCTGGATGCTGCCATGCTCCCGCCTTGATGATGATGGACTGAACCTCTGAACCTGTAAGACAGCTGCAATTAAATGTTGCCTTTATAAAACTTACATTGGTCATGGTGTCTGTTCACAGCAATAAGACCCTAACCAACTCAGAAGTTGGTACCAGAGACAGGGGTATTGCTGTGATAGGCCTGACCATGCTTTTGTTTAGGAGAATGTGGATTTGGGGACTATGAATTTGGAAAGTCATGGAATGATTTAAATGGGGCTTAGTGGGAATCTTAGTAGGAATGTGGAAGTCTTTGTTACTCAGAGTGATTTGAATTGTGCAGGCTTGGCCCACGAGGTTTCAGAGGAGAAGAATTTCGGTATGTGCTATAAAGACTGCTTTTGTGGTATTTTGGTGAAGATTGTGGCTGCTTTTTGCCCTTGTCTGAAGGGTCTGCCTGAGACTAAAGTGAAAAGGCTCAGATTAATTAAATTGACAAAGGAAGCTTCAGAAACGCCCATCATAGATTTTGTTCTCTGGTTAAGTCTCATGAAGAGCATTTTAATGAGAAAAGGGAAGTTGAAAAAGGAAAAATACAAAATATATGGTTTGAGTATTAAAGGGACACCTGGAAGTAAAACGGAGCTAAATCCTGTGTTCAACGATATTAAATTGAATTAAGGGAGTAATGACCTTCGGCCAAGAGCCCACCCTGCTAAATTAGCTCCAGGCAACTTAGTATAAAGCTTTACTCCCAGGAGACAGGCATATAGCTCTCTAAATTCAAGGTCAATCTACAAAGCAAAATTGAGGACAGTCGTTTCAGCAATGAAGGAGTTAGAAAAGAGGAAGCTAGTGATAATGTAATAGAACAAGGGGGCCATGTTCCAGCTCCTGCAAGCAGCAGAAGTCAGCAGCTGCAGCCATGTGTCTCTGGCTTTTTATTCAAGAGGAGAAGGAGACGACTGGGACACTTCATGCTGATTAGCTGGAGCTAAGGAAGAGATCAGCATCACTGAGGTGAAATCTTCTGGGAAGTGTCTTTTGAGAGCTGTGTTCCAGGGATGCCAACGTTGTACCTCGTGCTGTGGTTGGACTTGGTAGTGTGTAAGAGTCACCCGGGTGGTACTGGTTTTGAAGGCATGAAGGGGTCATGAAGAGCAGCTGAGGCTGGGCACTGTGAGAGGCCGTGGAAGGCCATTGGAGAAGGTGTACCTTCAGTTGCAATTGATGGCCCAGCACTGAAGGGGTCCGTTGGAGAAGGTGTACCTTCAGTTGCAATTGATGGCCCAGCACTGAAGGGGTCCGTTGGAGAAGGTGTACCTTCAGTTGCAATTGATGGCCCAGCACTGAAGGGGTCATGCAAAGGAGTTGGCACCATGAAGAGAGCCTAGGAGAGGCTATTGGTGAAGTCTAGATGGAACAGAAGACCCCAGTGTATTAGAGATGCCAAGACCATGCCATGATCACCAAGAACAACAGCAACAGTGTAGTGTGGATCAACCTGAAGTTAAACTGCTACATAGAGCAGAGCTGGAGAAGTGAAGCCAGCCCTTTGGAGGATCATGTGTGGATCTGAGACATTGAAACAAGCTGTAACATTGAAGCTGCCTTGGAGACCCAAAGATGTTAAAGCTGCCAGAGTCACCGGCTATCTGCTGAGGAAAACTGCTAACAGGGAGTGGAACCAGCTCAGGAGAAAGAAGTTTGTTGTAGTCAACAAAGATGACAAAGGAGTTGAAGATCCGAAGACCACTTTGACATCAGACATGGAGATGGCAGAGTGTGACGTTTGCCCAGCTGGTTGCCTGTCTTAATTTTGGGATTACAGTTAAGTGATTGGATGGATCTCAGAAAGAGTCTTTGAACTTTGGACTTTTAACATTGTTGATACTGCTATAGACTATGGGGACTTTAGAAGTTGAACTAAATGTACTTTTTTATTATGCTAAGTTTAGGTATGGCCTCCACAGACTCGAGTGTTTAAACAAGTCTGTGGAGGCCAGGGAGTGGAATGTGGTGGTTTGCATATGCTTGGCCCAGAGAATGGTATGATTAGAAGGTGTGGCCTTGTTGGAGGAAGTGTGTCACTGTGGGGTGGGCTTGGAGACCGTCCTCTAGCTGCCTGGGGATGCTCAGTCTGTTCCTGGCTCAATGATAAGTGGATATGAGCCCAAAAGCTTGGTTACCCAAGATACAATCCACACACCACATGTAGCTCAAGAAGAAGGATGATCAAAGTGCAGGTTCTTCAGTCCTTCTTAAAAGGGGAAACAAAAATATTCATAGGGGGAGATATGGAGACAAAGTTTGGAGCAGTGACTGATGGAATGACCATTCAGTGCCTGGCCATCTGGGAATCCAGCCCAAGTGTATACAGCCACCAAACCTAGACAATAATGATGAAGCCAAGAAGTGCATGCTGACAGGAGCCTGATACAGCTGTCTCCTGAGAGGATCAACCAGAGCATGTCAAATATAGAGGCAAATGCTAGCAGCCAACCATTGAGCTGAGAACGGGATCCCCATTGGAGGAGTTAGAGAAAGGATTGAAGGAGCTGAAGGGGCTTGCAAACCCATAAGAACAACAATATCAACTAACCAGAGCTCCCAGGGACTAGACCACCATCCAAAGAGTACACATGGACAGACCCATGACTCCAGCTGCATATGTAGCAGAGGATGGCCTTGTTGGGCACCAGTGGGAGAAGAAGCCCTTGGTCCTGCTAGGGCTCAACCACCCAGTGTAGGGGAATGTCAGGGTGGGGAGGCAGGAAGGACTGGTTGGGGAAGGGGAATACCCTTATAGAAGAAGGGAGAAGGGGATGGGATAGGGGGCTTATGTCTGGGAAACCAGGAAAGGGAAAAACATTTGAAATGTAAATAAAAACAATCCAATAAAAAACATCCAAACTGCACATCTGCATATACAGTGAGAAGCATAAACCCTTTGTGAATATCAATTTAAGATCAGAGTGGGAGTGTAGCAAGTGGGAAATAAAAATAAAATGGACTGAAATTGAAAAAAAAAGGCGGAGCCTTGGGAGGAAGTGCGTCACTGAGCAGGCTTTGAGAGTATACCTCCTGGTCACATTTTCAGTTCGTGCACTCTGCTTCTCTCTGTGTGTGGTGGGAATATAATCTCTCTGTCTTCTGTTCATGCTGACGGGCCTGTTTGCTGCCATGGCTCTCTGCCATCATGGTCTTGTATTCTACGGAACCATACGCCAAACAAGCCCTGTCTTCCGTACAAGGCTTTGGACCATGGACTTTATCTGAAAAGTATTTCTGAAAAGTAACAAATACACTGTGTAACCCCGATGGGCTCCAAACTTGAAGTGATCCTCCTGCCTCAGCCTCCTGAGTACTAGGATTCCAGGTGTCGGTCACCACGTTGGGCTAGTGGTCCTTTATTTCCCCCACTTACTCTGGCTTCTGGAATCTGTTTGCGGTCTCTCCGATGCCCGTTTTGCACATTTCATAGGTGGAACCGAGAACATGCTACCATTGGTGTCCGTTTTCACTTAGCGCAGGCTGTTTGGATCCATTCCTGTTCTTGCTTGTGCCAGGGCTTCATCCCTTTTTGTGACTGAATCACATCCCACTGGATGAATGGCGTGTCCGTGCTTTTAGACATTTCATCTGCGGATGGACTTCTGCATTTTGTTCCCATTATTTTACTCTGTGAATTAGGCTCCTGTAAATGCTGTGTACGGATTTCTATGCGGATTTGTGCTTGTTTGTTTATAAATTCAAATTCTCTTGAGTATATGACTAAGTGTGGAAGAGTGCACCCACGTGAAGTTTTGCGGACCAGCCAGGCAGTTTTCCAAAGCAGACGCCCCTAGTTCGTGCTCCTGCCAGAGATGTGTGTGAGCTTTCCAGATCCACGTGTTAGGCCAGCTGTGGCAGCCGTCTCCCCACAGGCGTGAAGTGGTTGGCCTGTTACCGTGTTCAATTTGTGTGTTCTTGATGTCCAATGATGAGACAGTCTACTCATGGCTTCTCTGTACCTCTGAGCTTCTTCTCTGCAGAAACATGAGTTTAAACTCTAGCTGCTAAAATAAAGGATGTGTTTGCCTTGCTATTGTTGAGATTCAGAAATTCTTCATATATTCTAGAGACAAGTTTCTTGTCAGTCTATGAGTTGCAAATGTCTACCTTCGTTCTGTGAGTTATTTTAATTCTTGAGGCAGTTCCTGGAAGCACAAATTATCCCAATTTTGATGATGTATAAATGTATTTATTTTTTCTTATGTTGTCTGCATTTTCAGTCCTGTCTAAGAACTTCCTGTCTAGTCCAAGTTCTTGTAGATGTCCGTGTTTTCTTTCAAAATGTTTCTGTCTTTAATGAGTATGCTTAGGTCTTTGTTAGATCTAGGTCTTAACTAATTTGGTATGCCACGAGAACATATGCCACGTGACTCCTTGTGTATTTGGATAGCTAATTTTCTTAGCAGTATTTGGTTGAAAGGCTATCTTTGAGGCCGGAGTGATGGCTCAGCGGTTAAGAGTACAAACTGCTCTGGCAGAGGATTTGAGTTCATTTCCAAGCACTCATACTGGGATGCTCACACTGCTTATTACCCAACTCCAGGAGATCCAGTGCCCTCTCCCTCAGGCACCAGGGTACCTGCACTCACATGCACACATGCAGACACATAATTTAGAAAGGGTTAAAACAAGTCTTTCTACTGTAGACTATTCCTTCAGCATTGAATTGTCTGGTCTCTCTTTCAAACATTCAGCTCAACTGGCTTGTTTCTAGATGATCCTATGCCATTTGGTGTGCAACTGTTCTATTTCAGCACCACAGTCTCTCATTTATTGTAACTACTTAGTGAGCTCTGACTTAGGAAGGCTGAGCCTTCCAACTTTGCTATTCTTTCAAAAACTGGCTATTCCAGGTCTTTCCCATTTCCGTGTTTGTTCAAAAAACATCGCCCATGAGTTTGATAGAATTTCATCGAATCTACAAATGGAGCAGGGGAATGTTTACTTTTTATAATATTAAGTCAATTAGTCAATTTATGGGTATAAGATGTCTGCATATTTATTTGTTAACCTATTTCAATAGTTTTGGAGATTTCAAAATAAGTTCAGCTTTGAACTCATTAAATTTACCCCCATTTTTGGTTTGTCTTTTGTAGACAACACATTGATAGACTGTGTGATTTTTCTGGCCTCTTCTGCTTTTGTGTTTTGAGACCAGGTTTCATGTAACCCAGGCTAGCTTTGAACCATATAGTAAGCCTGATCTTGAATCGATGGTCTTTCTCTGTTCATTTCCCAATGGCTGGGATAACAGGCATGTGCCAGCATGTGTAACTTTGGATTGTAATTTAAAAGCCAAGTCAAAGCATGTTCTTCCAATCTCTGTTATCTTGCCTGAGTTCTGAGATTCATTTGCACTTACTGTAACTGCTGAAAAAGTGGAACTGGCATCAGTTTTTGTATGTGTTGTTAGAATTCTCCTACTCTCCCACTGTTGCTTATTTGGTTAACTGTGTCCCTTTATATAAGTCCCTGTGATTAAAAAACCACAGTGGGACACTTAAGAAATTTCTCTTATAATGTCTTTCTCTGTACTGGGTTGTTCTCTTGGGAGTTAGAATACTTTTAAAAACCAAAAGTCAGCTTGTTTCCATTTTTTTCCCTTTCTCAGGAACGACTTTTGTCACACTGTGATGCAGTCAGAAGAGCCTTATGAGATTCATTTTTCTGGCCTTGAAATACTTTTGAGGTTAGGTCTACTGCTAGTCTGTTGTAATGCTAGATCCTATACCCAAAGGTCTAGGTCTAGGTCTAGGTCTAGGAGCGACTTCTCACATTTATAAGCTTTTGTTGTGCAAACCTTGTTCTTTAACCTAAAACTATTGGTTAAATAAAATTGGCAACAGCCAGTTAGTGGAGGGATTAGAGGTATGGAGTGACCTGGATAGAGAGGAGGAATGCAGGAAGGGTTAGGAGTCCAGAGAACATGGCCCTGAGGGCTGTCCAATTGTAGTTAAGAGCAGGCCAGATGAAACATAGCAATAACTCAGAGTTATCAATAGGAAAGTGGATTCTAACAGCATAGAAAGTAGTTTCCGCCCAGCTCTTGTGTCGTTTAAGGCTGTAAATATGAAGGTTGTGTGTGACTTTCATCCGGGAACTTAAATGGTCTAAGGCAGGGTAGAAACCTCATGTCAGGATTGACTAATTTCTACAACACCCAGAATCTAGAACCAGGAGCCAAATAAACTTCCTATCATATATTACCTGGACTGCGGTGTTCTCTTATGTAGCGAAAAGTGGGAGGCGACTCTGACCTTCATAATTACTGATGAAAATCAAAAGGCTGTCTTGTGGATGAGAGGTCCCTTCTCCCTTGGGCCTTCCAGGCTCTCCCTGCCTTCACCTTCCTCCAGGCTGATTGTAACATCTTTAGGTGTGGGTTTCTCTGAATTTCTCTCACATGTTTCTGTTGAGCTCCCTGTGAATATACATTATAGTTATCTCATGATTTTTAGATGCTTTTCAGTTGCTGTGTGTTCCAATGTCATGTTAGAGACCCTCCTATCTTCCTGCCATTCTGAGAGTTCCTGTATGAGGAACCCCCATGCTTCTTTCACCTCACTTTTACCCCCTCCCTTTCTCCTCAGAGAAGGGGGGCCTCCCATGGATATCATCCCACTTTGGCATATCAGGTTGCAGTAAGACTGGGTGCATCTTCTCTTATTGAAACTAGGCAAAGCAGCTCATTCAGGGGAAGAGATCCAAAGCCAGGCAACAGAGAGACGTTCTCTGCTCATGCTATTAGGAGTCCAATGTGAAGACCAAGTTGAACATCTGTTTCATATGCGTAGAAGGCCTAGGCCTGTCCTATTGCCTGCTGGTTGGTGGTTCCATTTCTGTGAGCCGCGATGGGCCCAGGTTAGTTGATTCTGTAGGTTTTCTTGTGGTACCCTTGACTTCTCTGGCCCACGCAACCCTTCCTCCCTTTCTTTGATAGGATTCCAGCGAGCCACCTAATGTTTGGCTGTGGATCTCTGCATCCTCCCTGCCCCCATCAGTTCCTGAGTGAAATATCTCAGATGACAACTATGGTAGGCTCTGGTCTGCAAGGAGCATGGTGGTGTGCAGGCAGACATGGTGCTGGAGAAGGAGCTGAGAGTTCTACATAGATCCCAGAGGCAGCGGGAAGTGACAGAGACATTGGACCTGGCTTGAGCATCTGAAACCTCTAAGCCACACCCCCAGTGACACACCTCCTCCCACAAGGCCACACCTCTTAATAGCGCCACTCCCTATGGAGTGGCTGTTTTTACTCTAACCACAGCAGTCACCAATGTCCCTCGTCTGTAATGAGGGACTCTGCATATGTCGAAGGGTATCGAATTCTTAGGCAATAGGATGGTTTGCATTAACAGTCAACTCTGTGATCTGGAATCTCTAGGTGTGTTTGAAAGGGGTGATCTAGATGACGCGGACTGAAGTAGAAAGACTCATCTCACTATGGGGAGTACCATTCCACAGACCTGGTTCCAGGCTGGATAAAGAGAGAATATGATCTCAGCTCTCTGCTGCCCGAGTGGCCACTGTGTGACCGGCTTCGTCCCATTGCTCTGTGTTCCCTGCCAGGAGGGGTTGTGTCCCTGAAACTATGAATCAAAGTGAACAGTTAGTTCCTTCTTACAATATCTCTGCCAGCCACTTTTGTCACACAAAGATATGGGTGACAATTATAGGCAGGTTGTTTGCAGTCCTATCGTTGCCTTTACTTCCTGTGTGTGTAGTTGAAAGAGCTATGACCTTGGGACTCTTTCCTCTCTCTCGGGTGTGTACAAAGCCACGGGTTTGCATGCATGTCCTATAGCAGGTGTATGGTCATTTACATCTCCAAGGACACATCAGAACTTTGCCCTTGTCATGATATCTTGTTCCTCAGAGTTCCCTCAGATGTTCCTTAGTTATTTTTGCCCCAAACATTCTAACTATATCAAGAAGCTTTGGCGTAAACCAATTACCGCTGATCCCTTTTAGACAGATTCTCCCAGTAAATGCTCTTCCTAGATAACGTGCACCAGCTCTGGTCATGAATGCAGCCATCTACATAGGGATTTCTAGGGAAGTACAGGGTAGATAATTGCAGTTCTCTGAGAGCCGTGTTTTGGGGATGAACTCTAATTCCATTTTGCCTCCCTTGGGGTTTGTAGCATGATCTTCTGATTGTTTTTGCAAGGATATTGGCATCCAAGTCTGTTGTGGAAGCAAGGAGAATGTGTAAAATGAAATTACAGTTACACAAGAGTTGATGTTATGACCAAGACTTAGGATTTTCCCACTAAGGTTAAACCCTCCTCTAATTGCTGCAAGAACCATTTCTGAAAATGATGACCTGACGCCATTTTCAAGTATCGCCACTGCTTCTGGGAAGGGTGGGTTTGAAACGCTTATTCACTTCAATGCTTTTTATAAAATGCACCATTCTAATTAGCATATATTTGTAACATACCGAGAAAGTGGTAAATTGCATTTAGCACTAGTTCAACTGATCTGACTCTTCTGACCTAGTAATAAAGAAGTTGGTTTGTCTCAATTATAGGGGGAAAATCTATATAATTAGCCTTACAAATTGTGTAAAACTTAGCAGTAACTCTGGACTTTTATTTTGGTGGGGGGTCATTACGCAATCATGAACCACTCTATCTTTTCCCTGTATTTCCCATGAAGTCTTTCCTAGTTCACAGGATTTTCAGCCTGACCTAAATCTGCCTTCAGAGTCTGTATGCTTTCATGTTTCCACAGTTTAATGTGCATAGTTTCTTGCTTTCAATTTCCAGACCTCAGAAATAAAAGGTGAGTTGTGGTAAGAATATCAGATCTACACATGTGCATACAGGAGCAATGCTAACTACACTCAGTAGGTTGCATATCTTAGATGTGCATATTGTGCATACTTATTTACATGTGTAGTAACAAAAATAGAACAAGAGGTCATGAATTAGAGGGGGACTTGTGGGATATGAGAAGAATTGGATAGTAGAGAAATGGATAGAATATTATATTAAATTATATTACATTAAGTAAAAAATTACAATGAAGGCCGTACCCTGCCAGAGCCCCATCTCCCTTCCAGTCCACACCTTCACCTGTACTTCTGGCAGATCATTACCTCCACCTGCACTCACAGTGGATCAGCATGCATGCCCTTCTACCCCACAGCTCTGCATGCCTCCAAGGAGGCTTGCCGGATGTAGGGGCTCAGGAGGACAGCTATATCCCCGGACACACAGCTCCACCTACCTCCTAGAGACCTGCTCCAATCCAGTCAACACCAGAAACAACCAGATGGTGAAAGGCAAGTACATGAACATAATCAACAAAAGCCAATGTAATTTGGTGCTATTAGAACCCGGCTATCTTACTACAGCAAGCCCTGGATAACCTAACACACCTGAAGAATAAAATTCTGACCTTGGATCCCATCTCATGAAGACGATAGAGGCCTTTAAAGAGGATATTAAAAAATCCCTTAAAGAAATACAGGAAAATACAAACAGGTGAAGAAAATGAACAAAACTGTCCAAGACAAAAATAGAAAAAGAAGCAATAAAGAAAGCACAAATGGAGGCAACCCCAGAGATAGAAAACCTAGGAAAAAGAACAGGAATTACAGATGCAAGCATTACTGACAGACTACAAGAGAAACATGAAAGAATCTCAGATATAGAAGATACTTAGAAGAAATTGATACATCTGTCAAAGAAAATGTGTAAAAGTTCTTAGCTAAAAACATCCAGAAAATTTGGGGACATAATGAAAAGACCAAACCTAAGAATAGTAGGGATAGAAGAGGGTAAAGATTCCCAGTTCAAAGCACCAGAAAACATCCTCAACAAAATCATAGAAGAAAACTTCCCTAACCTAAAGAAAGAGATGGTCATAAACACACAAGAAGCCTACAGATCACCAAATAGATTGGACGAGAAAAGAAAATCTTCCCTCTACATAATAATCAAAACACTAAATGTACAGAACAAAGAAAGAATATTAAAATCTGTAAAGAGGAAAAGGTCAAGTAACACATAAAGGCAGACATTTCAGAATTACATATGACTTTGTTACAGAGACTCTAAAATCCAGAAGATCCTGGACAGATGTCTTGCAGACCCTAAGAGAACACAGACACCAGCCAAGATTACTATATCCAGCCAAACTCTTAATCACCATAGATGGAGAATTCCATGACAAAACCAAATTTAAACAATATCTTTCTACTAATCCAGCCCTATAGAGGATATCAGAAGGAAAATTCCAACACAAAGAGGGTAACTACACTCAACATCAATGGACTCGATTCATCAATAAAATGAAACAGGTTAACAGACTGGATATGGAACAGAATCCATCATTCTGCTGTATACATGAAGCAAAATTCAGCAACAAAGATAGACACTACCTCAGGTAAAGGGCTGGAAAAAATTATCCAAGCAAATGATCTCAAGAACCAAGCTTGAGTGGCCATTCTAATATGTAATAAAATAGACTTTCAACCAAAAGTAATGAAAAGAGATGGAGGTGGATCCAAGGAAAAATCCACCCAGATGAAGTCACAAGTCTGAAGAACTGTGCACCAATGTAAGGGCATTCACATTCCTAAAAGAAACTTTATTAAAGCTCAAAACACATACTGAACCCCACTCAATAATACTGGAGAATTCAATGTGCCAATCTCACCAATGGACAGGTCACTGAGACAAAGACTAAACATAGACACAGTGAAACTAACAGAAGTTATGAACCAAATGGATTTAATAAATATTTACAGAACATTTCACCAAACAACAAGAACAACAAAAACCAAAATAAAAAGAAACAAGAGAATATGCCTTCTTCTTAGCATCTCATGGAGCCTTCTCCAAACTAGACCATATAATCAGATACAAAACAAGCTTCAACAAATACAAGAAGATTGAAGTAACCCCTTGCATTCTATCAGATCACCACGAATTGAGGCTGGACTTCAACAACAATAGAAGCAACGGAAAGCCCCCATACTCATGGAAACGGAACAACTCTCTAATCATGGATAACTGTATAGGAAAGAAATAAAGAAAGAACTTAGAGACTTTCTAGAAGTCAATGGAAATCAAGGCACAAAATATACAAACTAATGGGACACAGTGAAAATTCATTGTGTCCTCATTAAGAGGAAGATTCAAAGCACTAAGTGCTATACTAGCAAGATATTATAAGATATTATAGTAGCAACGGAACAGCACACCTGAAGGCTCTAGAACAAAAATAAGAAGCACAGCCAAAAGGAGTAGAAGGCAGGAAATAGTGAAAGTCGGTTGAAATCATCCAATTAGGGGAGGGGGGAGGGGGATGTTTGCCCGGAAACCGGGAAAGGGAATAACACTCGAAATGTATATAAGAAATACTCAAGTTAATAAAAAAAGAGAAATCATCCAATTAGAAACAAAGAGAACAATATAAAGATTCAACAAAACCAAGAGTTGCTTCTATGAGAAAATCAGAAACCGAGGAAATTTTTAAAAAATCATCAGGTCTTACTACAAAAGCCTATACTTGACAAAACTGGCATATCTAAATGAAATGGATGATTTCCCAGACAGATACCGTATGTCAAAGTTAAATCAAGATCAGGTAAAACTATCGAAACAGTCCCATAGAAGCAGTCATTAAAAATATCCCAAACAAAAAAGGTCCAGGGCCAGATGGTTTTAGTACAGAATTCTACCAGACTTTTGGTAAGTTTTGTTTTTTGTTGTTTTAAGATTTATTCATTTATTATATATAAGTACACTGTAGCTGTCTTCAGATACACCAGAAGAGGGCATCAGATCTCTTTACACATGGTTGTGAGCCACCGTGTGGTTGCTGGGAATTGAACTCAGGACCTCTGGAAGAGCAGTCGGGGCTCTTAACCACTGAGCCATCTCTCCAGCCCCATCTACCAGACTTTCAAAAGAGAGCTAATACTAATACTCTCCAAACTATTTCAAAAATAAAAACAAAGGAACGCTACCTACTTCATTCTATCAGGCCACCGTTATCCTGATACCTAAACCACACAAAGACCCAACAAAGAAAGAGAACTTCAGACCAATTTTGCTCATGAACATCAACACAAAAGTACTCAATAAAATTCTCACCTACCGAATCCAAAATCATCACTCACCACCATCGAGTAGGCTTCATCCTAGGGATGCAGGGATGTTTCAATACATGGAAGTCTAGCAGTGTGGTCTAGTATATAAACATACTCAAACGAAAAAAAAAATCACACGATCATCTCATTAAATACCGAAAAAGCCTTTGACAAAATCCAGTGCCCCTTCATGTTAAAAATCTTGGAGAGATTAGGAATTCAAGTCATATACTTAAACATATTAAAAGCAATATACAGCAAGCCAATAAACAACACAAAATTATTAAAGGTAGAGAAACTTGAAGCAATCCCACTAAAATCAGGGACAAGACAAAGCAGCCCACTCTCTCCTTATCTATTTCCTGTGGTACTTGAAGTTCTAGCTAGAGTAATTTAGACAACAAAAGGGAATCAAGGGGAAACAAATTGCAAAGGAAGAAGTATCAAGGTACCATTATTTGCAGATGATATGATGGTATACATAATCACCCCAAAATCCCACCAGAACTACTACAGCTGATAAACAACCTCAGCAAAGTGGTGGAATATGAAATTAAATCATTAGCCTTTTTTTATACAAATGATAAATGGGATGAGAAAGAAATTAGGCAAACAATACCCTTCACAATAGCCACAGATAATATAAAACATCTTGGTGTAACTCTGACCAAGCGAGTGAAAGATCTGTATGACGAGAACTTCATGTCCTTGTAGAAAGAAATCAAAGAAGACCCTGAGGAGAGATGGAGAGATCTCCTGTGCTTATGGATCAGTAGGATTAACACAGTGAAGATGGCCATCTTACCAAAAGCAATCTACAGATTCGATGCAATTCCCATCAAAATTCCAACACATTTTTTTACAAGACATTGAAAGAGCAATTCTTAGCTTCATATGGTAAAACACTAAGCCCAGGATAGCCAAAACAATTCTGAACAATAGAAGAACTTCTGGAGATATCCTCATCCCTAAAGGAGAGGATGAAGTATAGATTTCTTTCGAAACATATGAAAGAATTAAATTCTTAGACAATAAACGCAAATAAAAATGACCCTGAGATTCCACCTTAGACCTATCAGATAAGATAAAAAAAATAACCTCAGGTGACAGCACTTCCTGGCGAGGATGTGGAGAAAGGGGAACACTCCTCCATTGCCGGCAGGATGGCAAACTGGTACAACCACTTTGAAAACAATATGGCGGTTCCTCAGAAAACTGGAGCTAGTTCTACCTGAAGACCCAGCTATACAGTTCCTGGGCATATGCTCAAAAGATGCTCCACCGTATCACAAGGACACGTGCTCCACTATATTCATAGCAGCCTTATTCATAATACCCAGAGACTGGAAACAACCTAGATGTTCCTCAGCTGAAGAATGGATACTGAAAATGTGGTCCATTTATACAGTGGGATAGTATTCAGCTACTAAAAACAAAGACATCATGAATTTTGCAGGCAAATGGATGGAACTAGAAAATACCATTCTGAGTGTGGTAACCCAGACCCAAGAGGATAAGCATGGTATGCACTCATGGTATGAATATAGCCAAAAAGTACAGAATATGCATGATTTACCCTACAGACCTAAATGAGTTAAATAAGAAGGAAGGCCTTCCTGTGGGGTTGCCATCCCCTTCAATTTCTTCAACCCTTCTCCTAACTCTTCCACAGGATCTGTTTAGTGCTTGGCTGTGGGTGAGGATGCTTAATAAATCCCACTTAAAAGGGGAACAAAATAGAACTGGAGGCAGAGGGAAGAAGGGACCTGGGTGGGAGAGGGAAGGGTGTGGGGGGGGATAGGGGGAAGGATCAGGTATGGAGAGAGACAGGAGAGGCCCAGAGGACCAAGAGCATGGAAATGTGCAGATGCTGGGATTGGGGGTGGGAGTGGAAGGGAATCTCTAAGAAGTACCAGAGACCTGGGATAGGAAAGGCTTCCAGGACTCAATGTGGGTGACCTTAGCTGAAATGTCCCTCAGTGAGGATGTGGAACCTGTAGAGACCACCTCTAGTAGTCAGACAGAACCCCCAGTAGAGGGATAGGGACACCAATCCACCTACAAAACTTTCAACCCAAAATTGCTTCTGTCTAAAAGAAATGCAGGGACAAAATGGAGCAGAGACCGAAGGAATGGCCGACCAGTGACTGGTCCAACTTGAGATCCATCCCAAGGGGGTGGGGAGTGGGGCAGCAATTCTTAACACTATTACTGATGCTATGTTGTGTGTGCAGACAGGAGCCTAGTGCAACTGTCTTCTGAGAGCTCTCCCCAGTGCTGAGACAGATGCAGACACCCCCAGCCAAGCACTGAGCAGACCCTGTGAAAGAGTTAGGGGAAGGGTTGAAGAGATTGAAGGCAGTGGCAACCCCACAAGAAGACCAACAGTGTCAACTAACCTGAACCCTAGGGAGCCCCCAGAGACTAAGCCACCAACCAAAGAGCATACATGGGCTGGTGAGAGGACCTGGCACAAAAGTAGCAGAGGACTGCCATGACTGGCCTCAGTGGGAGAGAGGATGTGCCTAATCCTGCAGAGACTTGATGCCCCAGGGATAGGGGATATTGGTGGGGGGCTTTAAGAGGAGAAAAAGAGGGAAGTGGGGGAAAGAACTCTGCTAGGGGGAACTGGAGGAGAGCAGCATTTGCGATGTAAATAAATAAAATAATTAAAATTAAATTTATTTCTTTTAAATTACAAGGAAACCATGTGTTTTTTGTTCATGTAGCTAGTGTTTGTGGTCCTATTTGTAAATGTGATTTGTTTGTTTAAAGGACGTAAGTCAGAAGTGGAGTATAAGAAGGCAAAATGACAGCAGTTTATTTATTTGCTCCCCATTCTGGTCCTCATGGGAGGGGAGGCTGGTGACTAGTCACAGGCATTTGTGCATTTGGCACTTGGCGCGTGTAGTTATATCTATTAAAGATGCTGGATTTGCAAAACACATGGGTCCTCGGGACGCAGAATATTATTTGATGTTGATGATAATGATGATAGATTGTTTTTGACACATCTGTCTACATTTTCCCCAGATTCTGGATCCACATTCCTCATTAAATAGCTTCAGATAAAGGGGAAAAGAAACCACATAAGTGCTCTGAGAGAGATCCCAGAAGATAATTTACAGACCAGGCCATTGACACATCATTTGATTGGTTACCAGAGCCCTGTGTTCTATGCCACATTTCCATTTGTGTTTTAGCTTTCTTTCTTTTATTTCTTTTTTAAACTATTGACTTAATAATAAGTAGGTCCTTCGTCACGGCCTTTTGCTTTCCTTTCAAGATCCCTTATTTGTGTATTTTTCATCTGGGAATTGAAAGACTAGAGAACTGGACATCCTGAATTTGATCCCTAAGACCTACATATTGAAAGGAAGGAACTGAATCTGGTCTCCACATGTCCTTAAACGCACACACACTCACACACCAAACAAAACAAATAAACAAATAAAAAACATCACTACATGTTGTATCTGAGCTGTATGTGAGCTGAGCACGTGTGCATGTGATTTCAGCATGTGCGAGGGTGATCCGAGCAGGTGCACAGGTGAGCTGAGCAGGTGCACAGGTGAGCTGAGCAGGTGCAGGTGAGCTGAGCAGGTGCACAGGTGAGCTGAGCAGGTGCACAGGTGAGCTGAGCATGTGCGAGGGTGATCCGAGCAGGTGCACAGGTGATCCGAGCAGGTGCACAGGTGAGCCGAGCAGGTGCACAGGTGAGCTGAGCAGGTGCACAGGTGAGCTGAGCAGGTGCAGGTGAGCACTCATTTCTCTCTACCCAGGACTGTGGGCAAATGGCTGCTTCAGGTTCCCACCTTGCCTTCCTCACAGTGATGGACTGTAACCTAATTTGCTTTCTGTCAGGATATTTTGTCACAGCAACAGAAATAAAACTAGAACACAAAGGGACTTTGGTAGACTTCCGAACAAACACAAGAAAGCCTGCCATTTTGATGAGCGAAGGCTGCCCACTTACTGGTTGTTAAACTTCCCTCATTTCCTTTTCTGTAATGGATCGTTCACAAGTACCACAGTATTATTTAAATTCTGAGTGTGTAGTTTCTAACATTCATAAAAATTCATTGCAGTTCTTAAAAATCCATTTAAAGGACAGATTTTTTAAAACTCACGATCAGTATTCAGGGAGAAGGCTTTTCTCTTTTGAATACTAAATAAGAAAATTTAAAGTGTTCTAAGTTTATGAAATAATTACATTGATCTAGTTAATGGGAAAAGAAGAAAAGACAACCCAAAATATTATAAGCAACCACGAATCATAACCCCAATACTGAAATCAAAATGGGATCTGTGGCTTTTCTGCCAGTGCTTAGTGATGATGGCATCCTATAGGAAAATGATATTCAATGAAGCTTCTCTAAATTTTTCTCGGTTTCTTCTCCATTTACCAAAGTGACCCAGATAAAACACAGAGTGGTTTATCTCTCATTTTCTGTACTGCCCTCATCTCTGGATGTAAACAGTAAGACTGTCATTCTCCAACTTAAAATATAATAAAACTGTGGCAGGTACGCAAATATATTAGGGTTTCAATTCTAAAAAGAAATCAAAACAACGGTAAACCTTCATTAAGTTGAATTTGGGGGAGGGGTATTAGAGAAAATTAATGCAAAACATGCACCTTCACACACAGGAGAAACAATGCAATGGGTTTATTTTTTCCTTTTGGGTATGTGTGCAGTGTACCTGTGTGCTGGGTGAGATGCAAAAGGAAGTCAGGGTATTTGTTATGTTCCTTGCTGCCGAGACAAAATACTGATTAGAAGCAACTTAAGGGACGGGACAACCGGCCGTCACGGTAGGGAAAGCCTAGTGAGTAGAGTAGTCTGGTCTGTGACAGCAGGAGCTTTAAGACGGCTTTCATCTTGATGGAGAGGTCATGGAGGTCTGGGGTTAGATCCCGGAATGTATACACTTTCAAAGGCCGTCCTTCAGTTCTGTTAGCCAGGAGATGTTCTCAGAGGGTCCACAAGCTCCCAAAACAGTGCCCTTCGCTGTCGTGTTCATGAGTTCAAACCTGCGAGCCAGTGGGGGATATTTCCGAGTCAAGCTATAACAGGAAGGGATTACATAGAATGATTTGGGTGGTCTCTGTTTAATGAGCTAGGGAAATGTTCAGTGGGTGGTACCAAAAGCTACGAGGACCATTTACAGAACGCTGTTTTGGAACGTAGGGTGAACTCCTGTGTATAGCATACAGGAGTTGATATTATAATTGCCAATTAGTATGAGTGACACAGGAAGGAACAACATGCACTGATGAGCACTGGCAATGTGTGTTTCCGGAGCATCCTAGACTGTCATTTAATCACGCAATGGGAGGAGCCACTCCACTGTCTTCAAAGTGTGGATGCTTCAGACCTTCATAGAAGGGGGAACAAAATACTCACAGGAGGAAATATGGAGACAAAGTGTGGAGCAGAGACTGAAGGAAAGGCCATCCAGAGACTGCCACACATGGGGACTATCCCATATACAGACACCAAACCCAGTCACTATTGGGGATGCCAATAGGTGCATGCTGACAAGAGCCTGATATAGCTGTCTCCTGAGAGTCTCTACCAGAGCCTGACAAATACAGAGGTGGTTGCTTGCAGATAACCATTGGATTGAGAACAGGGTCCCCAATGGAGGAGTTAGAGAAAGGACTGAAGGGGCTGGAGGGGTTTGCAACCCCATAGGAAGAACAACAATATCAACCAACCAGACCCCTTACAGCTCCCAGGGACTAAACCACCAACCAAAGAGTACACATGGAGGTACCCATGGCTCCAGCTGCATATGTAGCAGAGGATGGCATTGTTGGGCATCAATGGGAGGAGAAGTCTTTGGTCCTGTGAAGGCTCCATGCCCCAGTGTAGGGGAATGTCAGGGTGGTGAGATGGTGGGTGAGTGGGGGAACGTCCTCATAGAAGCAGCAGGAGGGGGAATGGGATGGAGGTTTCCAGAGGGGAAACTGGGAAGGGGGTAACATTTAGGTAAATAAAGCAAATATCCAGTTTAAAAAAAAAAAAAAAGGAGCCCAGGCTGTTTGGTCAGAAGAAGTGTAAAGGAGCCCATTCATTTTATTCTCAAAGCTATATCAAGATGTTCTTATGCCCCCAACTGTAGAGAAAGGACAGATCTTTCTGTCTTTCCTGTAGTATACAGCAAACGTAGAAGGACAGAGTTGCTCGAAGGAATTCCCAGTAGCAAATTAGATGGTAGCTAAAAGTCCTTGGAGAGGCTCATCTGATAATTTTGCAGGCTGTTAAAATCCGGTCAGCATTTTCACCCTAGCTTGGTACTAAGTTGAACTCCCTTGATGTCTAAATAGATGTTTGGGGCGGGGGGTGGAGTCCAAAGATTCTATGGAAATTCATTACATTCTGAAAATAGACGTTTTATGGCCCCTTGGGGGTGGAGTTATAATTCCCGTTAGTGAGATCAAGGTCCTCAAAGCTACTCCCGAGAAAAGCATTTAACACTGCCCGGGTGGCCCAGGTTGGACCCTTTTGCCTCGCTGTTTGGACTGGCTGCTTCCTCTCACCTTTTACCCCCTAAATTAGTTAATTCATCATTCCAAATTTCCTAGACCACTTGAGGGGAATTGCTAGCTGAAGGAGAAAAAAAGATACCATAAACACCCAAGTTAATGAATGTGCAGATTCTTGAACCTATTTTTCTTGTTGTGATCCATACTTACGTCTAGATTTACGTCTAGATGACACATAGCTGAAGACATGACATTTTTAAAATCTCCCACCCCGTGAGAGAATATTTTGGGCTGTTGGAAATGGCCTATGGTTTGTTTGGGGCATTGGGCATTTAGCACAGATAGGAGTGCTAACGTTTATCCAATGAGGCATTTGAGAGTTTTACAGTTCACTGTAGATGATTTTGCATAATAAAGCACAGCATTGATGGTCTCTTGAAAATATCTGATACCTGTTGAGTGTGGAACTTAAAGGAGAGGGGGTAGGTGGAGCTCAGCAGAAGAAAACCCCTGGTCTGTACAAGGCCCTGGGTAAGAGCACCAGCATTGCAGACATACACAGCGGGAACTGAGATCGTTGAGGGGCGTCCTCGGTGTCACATTGTGTCTTTGGGTTAGAGCCATGATAAAACGGAGGCTCTGGACTCCTATTTCAACACGTAGTAGCCCAAAACACCTTGCCGAGTTTGTTTTTTATAACCCTGGACACTACTGCATCAAGTAGTTAACAAGTAGGCTGTCGCCAATTCTTTATAAACATAATTTACTATATTACTTACTTCCGTGTTTAGTGTGTGTGTGTGTGTGTGTGTGTGTGTGTGTGTGTGTGTGTGTGCCGTAGCGAGTAGAGGCCAGAGAATAACCTGCAGGAGTCCTTTCTCTCCTTCTACCGTGTGGGCCCCAGGGATCAATCTCAAGTCACCAGGCTTGGTGGCAGTGCTTGTCTCTTATGCGGTGTTCTACGTCACCAGCTGACAGGAACCTCATGATGACTTATCCCTCATCTCTGCTTATCATCTGATGTGACGTCCTTGCTGATGGATGGATAAGGATGGGAACAGTTGGAAAGAGAGGTGGACAGTATCTATGGTGATAGTTCTGTGGGAAAGTCCAGTCAGCATGTGTGGATGATGAATATTTACCGGAAACAGCTCTTCGTCTTCGCATTTTTGCTTATTTTTAATGATACCGGCATCTCCATATTTACCTTTCAACATTGCCTTCTCCACGAAGCCTTATTCAAAATATTTGTTTTTCTGCTCTTTTTTTTGGTCAAACTAATAGATCCTCATTAAGAGAGCAAGTGACGGTGGTTTCGAATAAAAATACACATATGGACACAGTGTCTGTGGTGCAAGTCGCTAGTTAAGAAAAAAATCTTTGGAGAAATGAGCAAGTAAGAACATGTCTAATATTTTCATTTTCTAATTAAGCTGGAAACATATGGTGGCTCATGCCTGCAAGCCCAGCTCTTGGGAAGCTGAGGCAGGAGGATTGCCATGGGTCCAAGGCCAGCCTGAGTTACATAAAAAGACTACCTCCAAAAGTAAGCAGACAAAGGCTAATGGTAATATGGTTAGTCCTTTGAAAAAAATCAATGACATGAATATTAGGGCTCTATAATATGTTGTTTAGCCTTCTCTAAGCAATTATTTGAGAAGGAGATGAGCTTAAATTCAACTAATTAGTTTTAATTTTTTAAATGTCCTGTGTCTTGATAATAATTGCATATTGTCCAAATGTCTGATTGCACTAACAAGGAGAGTAATTAGCCAAATATGTTACCGGGAAAATCCATCTGTCACAGTTTGAGCTCTTAACTCTGAGAAGAAAGGATCAGTTGAGAAAGCAGAGAGTAATAATCCCTTCCGTGTGTGCTCACACACTCGTGTAACAACCCACACACTTACCTGACAAAATCCTTCACGACTGCACTCACTTGGAAATAGCACGCAGCTCCTTCATGTCTAGGGTTGACCTGTACAGGGATGGGACCTGCTCCTGGCTGCCTCGTGAGTCCCTTCCTTGAGGTATTTGGTTTGAAATTCAGGTAGTCCACTGGAACCTTCCTTGTGCCTGAAGCTGAGAGATGAATCAGGGGGTGAGAGGTGGCGTTAGCCGAGGTTCCTGTCAGCTGGTGACGTAGAACACGAGAGAAACGTGATCAGACATGCAGATACATCCGAGAGGACGCAGAGAAGGCGAGCCTCCTCCTTCCTGTCCCGAGTTCTAGTTTATTTTATGATTTCAAGATGAGATAGGACCTCACTAGGTTGCCCAGGCTGGCTTCAAACCTGCAAGATCCAAGAATCCCCCTGATTCAGCTTCACAAGGACCCTGGTGTGATCTTACACCACAGCTCCCGTTTTCTTTACGTTGTAACGGCAATGGCATTCCCAGGATTCTGGGACACATTGATAACCTCCTTCATGTTCTGTTCCCTACAGTCAGCTTGAGGTCCGAGCATTATAAGAGAAGGTTACTTGGGAATGCCGAATGGCTGAGAAACACCTAAAGAAATGTTCAACATCTTTAGTCATAAGGGAAATGCAAATCAAAACAACCCTGAGATTTCACCTCACACCAGTGAGAATGGCTAAGATCAAAAACTCAGGGGACAGCAGATGCTGGCGAGGATGAGGAGAAAGAGGAACACTCCTCCATTGTTGGTGGGATTGCAGACTGGTACAACCATTCTGGAAATCAGTCTGGAGGTTCCTCAGAAAATTGGACATTGAACTGCCTGAGGATCCAGCTATACCTCTCTTGGGCATATACCCAAAAGATGCCCCAACATATAAAAAAGACACGTGCTCCACTATGTTCATCGCAGCCTTATTTATAATAGCCAGAAGCTGGAAAGAACCCAGATGCCCTTCAACAGAGGAATGGATACAGAAAATGTGGTACATCTACACAATGGAATACTACTCAGCTATCAAAAACAATGCCTTCATGAAATTCGTAGGCAAATGGTTGGAACTGGAAAATATCATCCTGAGTGAGCTAACCCAATCACAGAAAGACATACATGGTATGCACTCATTGATAAGTGGCTATTAGCCCAAATGCTTGAATTACCCTAGATGCCTAGAACAAATGAAACAAAAGACGGATGATCAAAATGTGAATGCTTCACTCCTTCTTTAAAAGGGGAACAAGAATACCCTTGGCAGGGAAGAGAGAGGCAAAGATTAAAACAGAGACTGAAGGAACACCCATTCAGAGCCTGCCTCACATGTGGCCCATACATATACAGCCACCCAATTGGACAAGATGGATGAAGCAAAGAAGTGCAGACCGACAGGAGCCGGATGTAGATCTCTCCTGAGAGACACAGCCAGAATACAGCAAATACAGAGGCGAATGCCAGCAGCAAACCACTGAACTGAGAATAGGTCCCCCGTTGAAGGAATCAGAGAAAGAACTGGAAGAGCTTGAAGGGGCTCGAGACCCCATATGTACAACAATGCCAAGCAACCAGAGCTTCCAGGGACTAAGCCACTACCTAAAGACTATACATGGACTGACCCTGGACTCTGACCCCATAGGTAGCAATGAATATCCTAGTAAGAGCACCAGTGGAAGGGGAAGCCCTGGGTCCTGCTAAGACTGAACCCCCAGTGAACTAGACTGTTGGGGGGAGGGCGGCAATGGGGGGAGGATGGGGAGGGGAACACCCATAAGGAAGGGGAGGGGGGAGGGGGATGTTTGCCCGGAAACCAAAGAATTATTATTAAGTATTAAATAAATTAAAAAAAAAAGAAAAACTGCACAGTAAAAAAAAAAAAGAGAGAGAAGGTTACTTGTATGTTAAACACGTGTGTGTGATTATCTCTTTTAGCACATTTGAAATACATGCTCCAATGGGAAGACGTAAAGACCTGCCTGGTTTGTTTAGAAGGTGATGGACAGTTCTGCAAATGTGATGCTGCCTTCTCTTTGACAGCCCAGCCAACAGTCTGTTCATTAGAGACACTTCTCAGAGCTTGGTTCTGCGGGCGGGGACAGAGGACAAAGGTAGGTAGAACAGCTTTTATGTGGTTTAGGGATTTCGTTACTGATGTTATTTTTTAAAGAAGAGTTAACGAAGTACATGCCTGGCACCGAGGGGAGGGGATAGTCACAAGTTAAGTTCGAGAACCTCTTTGCCGTTCCGTTTCCCCACCCCCACCCCACTATAGACATTCTCCTTTTTTGCAGGAGGTTGACAATAGCTACTTGTTGTCTTATTTTGTCTTCTGCTGTCTTAAACAAACAAACGCCAACTCTTGCTAGTGTCTTATATGAATGTGGCTGTTTTCCAGGCTTGTCTAAGGTAGGGTGATTTCCATATTTGTATATTCAGATGAACCACTGTAGTAACTAGAACAGAGTGACAACACCAGACCTGAGAAACTGTTGTCCAATGTCGGTCAACTCCCCCCAAAGGACAGTTGCAGCTTCCCTCATGCATGGGTTGAACATGCCTGATGAAAACCAAAGGAAAGCCAACCTCTCCTGTGGCCATAGAATCTACAAAACCCCCTCTGAAGTCTCTAATGTGACTGGACCTCTGGAGGCTAACCTTCTCTCTGAGTGGATGGGTCACTTCCCATGCGTGGGCCCTGTACATCCAGGGTGGACAAGCCCGGTGCGGTGCAAATTTTCCCTAGGAGAGATGCCTTGGTCATTGGAGGACACCAGAGAACCTGTTAGGGGACTACAGCATAATTTACTAATTGGGACGGTCCTGGCAGTGTGTGAACAGGGAGTCTGTGTTCCTATGGGCTCTCCCTTAGACACTTTCTTTCTTCTCTTTCTTCATCAATGGGCCCTTCCACTAGAGTAGAAGTCTGAGATGGAGAAGCTGCCTGTGGTATTCATTCATAAGTCACTTTTGTGTATCGAGGGCGTATTCCAAACTGCCCCGGGATTTTTTTTTTTATATATGTGTAACCTTGTGAAGTGTATGGTGTTTTCTGTCTATTTTCTGTCTACTGTTGAGATGACTCAATGTTTATTTCCCATCAGTAATTCACCTGTTTTTTTTTTTTAACTTTTCTTATTATTTCTATGATCGAGAGTGTTGCAGGGGGTTGGTCTGTGAAATACTCTATTGTTTTGGCAAAACCAGGCTTCTAGTTAAGTGTCTTAGTCTGGTCAGAGCTGATATACATCCACTTTTAGTAGGGGAACAAGCCAGTTTCAGAGTCAAAGGGTCATAGCACTCCCCCCCCCCAGTCTGGTGTGATTTAAAAATATCCTGCTTTAAAAATGTTATTGTACATTAATTAAACTTAATATTTATAGTTACCAGTCCGAATTCTTTGAATCATAGATTATGATTTTGTGAGAACCCAAAACTCTCATGTGAGATGAAATTGCTCAGTCTACCACTATGATGACAGAAAGGCTCTCTGCCTCTGCCTGTCTATCTGTCCACCCGTCCATCTGTCTCTGTCTCTGTCGCTCTATCTATCTATCTATCTATCTATCTATCTATCTATCTATCTATATACTTTTTTTAATTAAACCATTTTAAACAGAGTCTCATAGAGCCTCAAAGTTGGTATGCAGTTGAGGATGACTGTGAACTTGTGATTCTGTCTCCTAACAACTGAGATTACAGGTGGAACCCACTGAGCCCACTTTACACACTGCTAAGGATTTACCCAGCTGAGGATCATGCATACCAGGCTAACTACCAGCAGGGCTGCAGCGTCAGTCTTCCATAGCCGTGTTAGCCAAGATTGCAGCTAGATGTCCCAGGTGGCTATTGAGCACGTGAAATGTGCTGCGGGCCACCGAGAAGCTGAGGTTCGTTTGTTTATCGTGACAAGGTCTTGCTCTGTAGCTCAGGTTAACCTGGAACTCACTACGTTGCTCAGGTTGGCCCCAAAACAAGTAGCCCCAGATTCCTGAGTACTGGGCTTACAGTCATGGCCAATTCCAGAGTTTTAGTTGTTTTAATTTTGATCAATTTAAAATCAGGTAACTATATGGGGTGAAGGCCTACCGTATTAAATGGTATCATTTAACCAAGCACTTAACTCCTCAACTGATTCCATTCTGTGAAGGTACCGCCATCTGAAGTAAGTTACCAGGTCTTTCTGACCAAGAGGGAGAAAGGACAGTTGAACCAGGCTAGGGTAAATAGGTTCACTCATCTTCCTGCTAGAAGCACCCTCTTCTTTAGAGAGACAGTGAAGGCTCGGTGACACATGTAGCTTAGAGTCATTTTTTCATTCTGCTTGCACACTTTAAGTAATAAAGCTGGCTCTAAGCTCTTCAGGTGTGGTAACTGTGTTAACACTAATTGGGTAAGGCATTTAGATACAGTGAGGGAAATGGAAAAACAGAAGTAATTCAGCATTTGATTTGTGACAGTCGTGCACACGAATGGTGTGTGTGTGTGTGTGTGTGTGTGTGTAATTTTTTTCAGAAGAAAACCACATTCAACAGTAGTAACAGTAAGAAATAAGAAAAAACCCAATAATCTAATGTATCAACACACCTTTTTAAATATAAAAATTCATTTATTAAAGTAAATATGCTGTGTACAAAACATGGGTTTCTCAGGAAGCTAAAAGTGGGAACTTTTAAAGGATCAATTATTATTAATTTTAATTTTGTGTGTGTGTGCGGTTGTGTGCGTGTGAACGCAGGAGTCTGCAGATCTAACTGGATCCGGAGTTACAGGCGGTTGTGAACCCCTTGAGTACTGGAAATCAAACTTGGGTCCTGTATAAGAGTCATGTGTGCCCTTAATCACCAAGGCATCTCTCCCTCGCCTCAAGTGGGGGACTTTAATGTATTAAAGAAAAATCACTCATTCAAATTTCTCTTCAAGAAGAAGGTACTTCGGAAGCACTGAATGATACACACGATAAATAATATAAGTAAAAAGTAATATAGCAAATGTGAAGGCCTATCATTGATAGAACAAGGAGAAACTGGAAGATGTACCTGCATTTCTGATCCAGAGACTGTAGCTCAGTGCTCCCTATCAGAGCCCAGTGCTCCCTATCAGAGCCCAGTGCTCCCTATCAGAGCCTAGTGCTCCCTATCAGAGCCCAGTGCTCCCTATCAGAGCCCAGTGCTCCCTATCAGAGCTCAGTGCTCCCTATCAGAGCTCAGTGCTCCCTATCAGAGCCTAGTGCTCCCTATCAGAGCCCAGTATTCTCTCTCAGTGCCCAGTATTTCCTCAGGTTTCCTTAGGGAGCTGCCAGTAACTCAATAAGAGCCATTACTTAAGACTGGAAACTGATTTGAGGCAGTTTGTATGGAAGACAGGAGACAAAGAAGGCTTATTGCTTTGTGTTGTATTGATTTAATTTTATCCCACCACATACTGAAACGATCGGTTTTAAGCAAATGGTCACATTCTTCTCTCTTCTACTGAGAGTTTCGAGTGAGGTAAGATATTCTCTGGGACAGGTCAAATTTTAGAATCCAGACTTCTTCTCTCTGTGTGGCACGATCCCTGGCTGAATAAAAGGAAAGACATTAGACGGAAGCCAAGGTACCCTTTCCCTCGTAGGCTGTCATTGCCAGTGTCGGACACAAGAGGGCAGCAGAAATTAATTCAAGATTCCTGCCTGTGCGTTAACTCAGGCCATCCCCACATAGCCTTAAGGAAAAGTGCAGAAACACAATAATAGTTTAACACTCTCATTATGAAACATTTACTCTTATTATATCAATGGAGATAAAAGTCAATATACACAATTCTGAAGCCACGGGGAGTGGATGGAAATCAAAATACACACGTAATTTGATACTTCGGAATGGGAAGTCAAGTGAATTTGGAATCAAGTCAAACTTAAGCTTATATTCACGGGGTAACTTGGACCACGCCACTCAAGCTCGGCTGAATTGGAATTGTCTGTTTGTCTGTATTCCCAGAAGCGTTGCCAGACTCACAAGTGTGGGATCACTTACCGGGCTTTGACTTCCTATGTTCCCTTATCTCCGAAACGGAGATATTCTAAGGGATGTGGAGAAGGTTCAATGCTCTCCTCCAAACCGCACTATCAGGGAAGATGACTCAGTACAAAAGAGATCGGAGGTAGTCAGCACGTCCTCCCGGACAGATGCACCCTTGGTCTCCAGGAAGGCTGTCGAGTGGCTGTTAGTTGTGTAGTAGGTAGCTGTGTTGCTCCGTGTGTTCTCACCACAGTTTGCACCTCGGAGGAGCTTGGTCCTAGGCTGTTTTCTTTCTTTCTTCCTTCCTTCCTTCCTTCCTTCCTTCCTTCCTTCCTTCCTTCCTTCCTCCCTCCCTCCCTCCCTTCCTTCCTTCCTTTCCTTCTTTCTTTCTTCCTTCCTTCCTCTTATTTTTCTTTTAATTTTTGTCTATTCATTCTCCCCAGAAATCATTTATTCTTCCTCTGAATATTGCTTCCCTCGCCCCTATGAAGTGGGAGATCTACGTCTCAGCCATCTGGCCCTTCTTTGAGTTTTGTGGGGCTCCTGCGTTCCAGTGTAGTGGAAAGAGGGGCGCCTGCGTTCACGTGTGTGTTCATGCACAGCGTGAGGAGTCTGCTTTTCTCCTCTTAGTCTGACTAAGGAGAGTTTGCCTCAAGAACTCCAACTGTTAAAACTCCAGGTGAGAGAATGTTTCCTTCGCGCTGTGGCAGCTTTGGTGCAGATCAGCTGATTATAGCCGTAGGAGTTTATTTCTGGGCTTTTTGTGATCGTCCAGTATTGTATGTGCCCATTTTTACGCCAGTGTTACATTGTTTTTGACAGTGTAGCTTTGTAATGTATATTAAAATTAGGAAGAGTGGTGCTTCTTGCTTCGAAAAGATTATATGGTCTAGTGTAGCTCAGGCTATCCTCAAACTAGCTTTGCAGTGAAAGACGAACTTGAACTTCCTGTGTCTCTTCCTCCAGGATGCTGGGATGACAGACTTGTGCCACTAGCAACATACCTGGTTTATGAGGTACTGGGAATAGAAAAGGGGGCCTTGTGCAAGCTAGGCAAACAGGAACAAATGACCCACAACCTTAGCCCCTAGTTAGTTCTTCTTGAGCAAGCCTTTTTTTTTTTTTTTTATCTACTTGAGGTCTTCTGTAGATCCATATTTTAGAATTGTAGAATCTCTTTTTTTCTATAAATATGTCATTGATAATTTTGTTAGACATTATATTGAATTGTAGAAACTTGAGGATAGCATGGACATTTAAACAGTATTAATTCTTCTAACCTGTAATGGTATGATATCTCTGCCTTCTGTAATTTCCTTATCAATATTTTATCACATTCAAGCCTATGAGTATTCTATCTCTTGGGTTACGTTTTCCCTACTCTTTGTTGGTACTGGGATTGCATTTTAAATTTTTCTCTTTGAGTATTTTATTATTTATGGAGCTCTATTTATGTAATGAAACTATTGTGTGTGTGTGTGTGTGTGTGTGTGTGTGTGTGTGTGTGTGTGTGTTTTTAACTGTAACTTATGGAATTTAGTAGTTCTAAGTCTCTTGGCTGAATCTCTAGAATTTTCTATGTGCATGGTTCTGTTATCAGAAACAGTACATTTTCTCTGAACTGGGTGTTTTTGATTTATTGTCTAGTTGTTCTTGCTAGACCTTCTAGTATTACTGGAGAAGCAGTAGGAATGGGAATCCTTTCAGTGTAGTGGGTTTTGTGTTGATGTAATGTTATCTCTGTTTATTCCTTACAGTCTGTATGGAGTTAAGATCCTTCTCTGCCCATGTTGTTGAGAGTTTTAATCATGAAAGGCAATTGAGCTTTATCAACATTTTCTGTGGCTTTATTGAAACGGTGGTGTTATTTTTTTCTTTCATTAAAAAAAAATGTTGTGTCCTGTTGACCGAGAAGGGTTTGGGACCCTACTTGGTCATGGCACGTAGATCGTACAATCTTCTACTGAACTTGACTTGTGCTATTCCACTGAGGACTTTTGCATTTGGACATATAAATTTGTGGTTTTCTTTTCTTGTGCTATCTATAGCTTTGGTATCACAGAGCTGCAGTCTCTTAGAATGAATTTTGGAAGGTTTATGTCTTATTTGTTGGAAGTGCTTAAAAAGAATTAGGTCTGATTATTTTAAGGCTACACAGAATTCATTTGTGGGAACTGAAGAGCTTTGCCACTGCATAAAAACAACAATACCAACCAATCAGCTCCCAGGGACTAAACCACCATCCAAAGAGTACACATGAACGGACCCATGGCTCCAGCTGCATATGTAGCAGAGGATGGCCTTGTTGGGCACCAATAGGAGTTGAAGCCCTTGGTCCTGCTAAGGGTGGACCCCACTCCCCACCCCCAGTGCAGGGTAATGTTAGGGGGATCAGGAAATGGGAGTGGTTGGGGAGGGGAACACTCTTATAGAAGAAGGGGGAGGAGGCTGGGATAGGGGGCTTATGGACAGGAAACCGGGAAAGGGAATAATGTTCAAAGTGTAAATAAAAATTATCCAACAAAAAGAATTCATCTGTGAAAAATCTGGTCCCGGGCTCCCCTCTGCTCGCTTATTACTTCTCTACAGCTTTTGATAAATTTCGCATTCTCAGGAACCTCCTCATTTTTCCCCTGAGTGCTGTGTTTTGTTAACATAACAGTGGCCATTTGTAATCTGAGCCATCACTTATCATATTTTCTTTTTAATTTGTGATTTTATTTACTTGAGTATATCCTCCCTCTTTATTTTTAATTTAAGTGCTTGTTAATTTATGTTGTTTTTTTTTTTTTATAAAAAAAAACAAACTCCAACTTCTCTTTGCTACTTTCTTCTGGGTTTAAATTCAAGATTTGATTCAATAGCTCTACTCTTTATCACTTTCTTTTTTTCCTGCTATATGAGAGTTTGCCTTTCTCCTCTTCTGTTTATCCTTCCTTAAGATAAGGTAGATTATTTAAGATTTTTTTCACAATATCAATATATAATATATTACATATATACATATATACACACATATTTATACGTATTTATATATACACACACAATTAATTATATTCTTCTTCATTCCCTTTCCCACTTCATTGAACCCTGACCTGAACTGGAATTGAGCACTTGCTCCCTCCTGGTTAGCTTTCACAGTAGTCAGGAAGTAGCATACACGCTGGGTAGTGGGAGGAAACAGTCATCACCAGCCTTACCTGTGAGTCCTCACAGCTACAGTGTCAGTCAAAACCAGGTAGATGTACCCATTGGTAGTAGTGGGCATAACTATTACGGGGATAGCCAATTGCTGTTTTAATTTTAGACTAGCTCTACAGAAGGAATTCACTTCTGATGTTGTAAACCTAGTCAAAGCTTGTGGTCTGGAAGGCTGCATGAGGGAACCAATTACCATGGGATTTTGTGATGGTTTCTATAAACCTGGCCCAGGGAGTGGCACGATTAGAAGGTGTGGCCCTGTTGGAGTAGGTGTGTCACTGTGGGCGTGGGCTACAATACCCTCATCCTAGCTGTCTGGAAGCCAGTATTCTGCTAGCAGCCTTCAGATGAAGATGTAGAACTCTCAGCTCCTCCTGCACCATGCCTGCCTGGATGCTGCCGTGCTCCCGCCTTGATGATAATGGACTGAACCTCTGAACCTGTAAGCCAGCCCCAATGAAATGTTGTCCTTATAAGAGTTGATGTCTGTTCACAGCAGTAAAACCCTAAGACAGATTTCTATATGATAGGATGTCAAACTACCTTCAAAATATGTATGCTTGCACCCACAGAGCAGTGCCTCGTTCAGAGAAATGTAGTCAGATGATCAGTGCAGAGATCCTAGCGTGTGAAAACCTGGGAAGTGCTGAGGGCAAGTGACTCTTGAGTACTCAGCCCTCAATAGGGTGACAAGATCACCACTTCAGGGCTCAGGGAACATGGCAGAAGAGGAGGCAGAAGGAAAGAAGGAACGGAAGAGCTGTGTAAGAGGAAGGAGATGGCCGGAAGGCAGTCTTCTGGACGTGAGATGGTTATCGCACACAAGAATTCACAGCGACTGTGGTTACCTGCCCAAAAAAGTAACCATTAACATTCCATCGTGGAGGAGAGAAGGCTGAAGCCCTACCTCTCCCCAGAGGGCTAAAGGTAGCGATGGTTGCTGGGGGGAGGGGCATTATATTTCTCAATGGTAGCCACTGGGAAGTTGCCCTTCTTCAAGCAAGTAACTCCCATACACACCCATACAGGCAGCCTTAATCGGATACAGTGGTGCAAAATCAAATACATGCAAACGGTGTGAAATGTGAGGGCATAGGAATTGTTAGCGCTCTTTTTATACTTACTGCTCTCAACTTTCATCTGCTCAAGTTTGCTCTGTTCTGTATGATCTGGTAATGTGGATTTTCATTTTTTGTCTAAAGTTTTTTTTTAATGTTTGAGTTCATCTTTGATGCAATGATTGTTTGCAAGTGTTTATTTGTGACTTTTGGGTTTTTTTTTTCTGCTTACGTATGTATGTATGTATGTATGTATGTATGTATGTATGTATGTATGTTTGTATGTATGTATGTATGCTATGTAGACCTACCTAAAGTCTCTTAGGTCTAGTATAAGTGAGTCAACCCTAATCCTTTGTAGTTACTAATTGTTGATTTGTATTTGTATAAAATATTATTTTTAATTCCTTCAACATTAGCTTTTCCATGATCTTAAAAAGTATAGTGTCTCACAGACTGTGTATAAGTGTTTGTATGTGTGTATGTGTCTGTGTGTGTGTCTGTGTGTGTGTGTATGTGTGTGTCTCTGTGTGTATAGCTATTAACTCACTCTACAGTTTTCCATTGATCATTGACGATTTTAGGCTAGTTGCACTTGAATTCATCTTTCTTCCTCCTGGAATTTTAAAATCTAGTTCCGTGCAGCCCAGTTTGACTTTTACTCGCTCTGTGGCTAAGGATGACGTTGAACTCCAGAGCCTTCTGCTTCCACCTCTGAGTACAGTGTATCAATCACTGTTCTGAGCTCCATTGTGGTTCGATTGATATTTTCTTTATAATCCAACTATAACAAGACGAGATTAGGTTTTCATTTTCGTCAACAGCTGATTGCATGCTGTCTGGGTCGAGGAGTTACGTGGCTTTTAAACATATAAGCTGCAATGTACATTCAAAGAAGGGGATTGGGAAGACGTGAGCTAGTAAATCAGCTCTGCTTGTATAAAAGGAAGAGAATTTCAGTACCTGTGGCTTAACTAAGCTGGAAACACACTTCCGGCTTAAACCAAATGAGCGGTCCAGAAGAGTTTAACATGAATTATAAACATGAATGAGTTCATGTTCAAAATGAAACTTACCTAGGCCTTTCAAGGTTACTTACTTTATTTTTTCCTCTTTTGTAGAAAATTCTTAGTCTACGATGTAGTAGTAAAAATTATGTGAGAGTGGAGAAGCCTCTAGAGGACATTTAAAATATTAAAGTATTATTTAAAACCACATTATACCTCTTTCAAGCAAAGTTTTGAATACTGCTTTTCTAAACACCAAACAAGATTATAGACAGAGTTCCCTGTATATTGTTATATAAATGTTTTGCTTATTGTTAATAATTGAAATTAACTACATCGATTTCTTTAAAATAGAATAAGTGCCATCCTATTTTATTTACCTTACTTTTCTTATCTGGTTGTAAAAAAACAAACCATTTTCCTCTTCAGATGTTTCCATAGTTTTCAGTTTTTTCTGGGTCTATCCACAGCTGACCATCCCCTAGCTGAGAGAGCTCATCTAACTAGTGAGGCAAGTTTTAGGGTCCTGAATCTCCACTATTTCCCCATGCTTTCTCAACCTAGGTCATGGACGCGTTTCAACCGAACTATTTCAGCGTGTGAAAGAGTCTTTATGAGCATCTCTGTTTTGTACTACCATGTCTTTTTTGGAAGCTGTGCCCATTTAGGAGATGGAGCCTCTTAGGGGAAGTGGGTCACCTGGGGCGTGCCTTTAAGGGTTATGCCTTGTCCTGGGCACCTCCTGTCTCTGCTGTGAGGTGAAGGACCCTCTCCATGTGCTCCTTCTCTCCGGTTCTTCTTCTCACATCAGGCACTTCACCTGCTGAAAAGAAAGCCAGCTAACATACTCTCCTACCTGTCAGTACAGGGTAAGAATGCTGCATTTCCCTTCAGCCGCCGGCACAGGGTGATGGATAAAACGGAAGATACCGAAGCATACAGGGTGTCATACTATACGACTCCAAATGTTCGCAATGTAAGAGAAAGTCACTTCTTCCGTCAAGATTCAGGAAAACGGCAACCCAATTGGAAACAGACAACCAACAGAAAGAGGACATGGGTGGGCTGGGCACGCAGCTAAGATTTTAGATGCTCGTGTAGCCTTCACAAAGCCCTGGGTTCAACCCCGGCACTACATAACCAAGGCATGGCAGTTCTCAGTCCTGCCTGCAGTCCCGGCTCTTGGGTTGTAGAGGCAGAAGGATCCAGAGCTCAATCCTTAGACATATAAAGAGGTTAAGGACAGCCTGGGCTACATGAGACTGCAATTTCAACAACAACAACAACAACAACAACAACAACAACAACAACAAGAGATACAATGTTAGAAATACCCAATGAGACTCTTGTAGCTAATATCTCAGGGAATTTGAAGACAATTTTGAACATGCATAAAACACACCAAAATTCAAGTTAGAAAAGAAGTAGAAGAGAAACATATGGAGACTTTATTCACACAAGAAAGGCCAACTAATAAATGAGGCCAGTAAGCTTGCAAGGCACACGAACAGATCAGCCCCATTTTTACACAAATATGGAGTCATCTATAGGATCACAGCTTTTACATGAACACAGAATTATCTACCCACAATGGGCAACCAAGACAAGTCTCCATGCCTCCAGAGTATCTTCTATCTGATAAACAGCTCTACGTGGCGTTGTTTGGGATAAAATGGATTCATGAGGTGGGAACGTCTCTGTTCTGTCACAGTTCGGAAAAGGTCATGGTAAGCAGGTTGGGGACAGCCATGATGACCTTCCTCAGAAATCAGAGTTAGACCATGTGCTATGTTGATCATCCTCGGTGAGCCAGGCTTGCTTGTTAGATAACGACGCTGAGACAGCATCTCAATCTCACAGACTGAGTAAAGTGCACGATAAGGAATATACGACCTAGGCACTCAGACTCGCTCTTAGGATCACTAATCTAAGTATGTTAACAGGAAGAACAGGGCTTCTGGCTGCTTCTGCCCTTGTTGGGAACAGTCCAGAATCTGCAGGCAGACCCAGCAACGAATGCTCAGAGAGACAAAGCCAGGGGAATGTGAACGAGCCTGACCGGTATGCTGCAGCAGTTGCTACTGTCCTGAAGATTAGTTTGCCTAATTAGTTTTTCCTGCAGGATAGTCAAAGGAGCTCTTAATTTTTATTTGTAAAAAGTACGAAGAATTTAATTTCTTACTAGTGGTCAGTGGGGAAAAGGAGGAGAAAAATGGCTTCAGAATCACCTTCTGAAACGCGAAGAGATCTCCTAGCTGCAAGAGTAGAGAATTTTATGTTGCTTGGCGAATGCTTCTTGTTCAACAACACGCCAAAGCTGCATGCTTAGATATGACACTGGCTATGGTAGAGCCCAGTGTGTCACCAGAGACCACGTGGGGACGGAAGTCAGGGTCAAGGCATAAGGATACAGCTCAGTGGTGAAGTACTCGTCTGGCCTGCTCCTCAAGGCCCTGGGTTTGGAACCAGTACTGAAAGAGAAATCAGAGGTCATCACTCACTGTGTGAATGGGAGCTTGTAGGTGAGAGAGAGAGGGAGAGAGAGAGAGAGGTCCACAGTGGTCCTCAATTGTTCTCCACATTGTTATTTTGAGACAAGTTCTCTCAATAGAGCTCTCACTGAACCTGGGAGAAAATATCATCCCTGATCCTTCACTCAGTGATGCTCAACGTTGTCACCTAGAGTAGAGAATATGCTGTCCCTACAGTTCTTGCTAATGACTTTTTACTACTGTTGCCTCTGCTCCAAAGAGGAAACGTGCACCATAATTGGAAAGTAGGTGATTTCCAGAGGGTCAGAGGTAGTCATTAGTTTTGGCTACAATGGCTTTAAAAAGGCTGTCTAAAACAATATGCAGAAAAGCCATTTCATTTAGTGAAAGAATTTTTTTTTCATATTTGCTCTCTTGTCCTAGTGAATATCACATCAAGTGTAATAAAATGTATCTGTGCCCCGATCGGTGGTTCCATCCCGATTTTTGTCTTAAGAAATATCTACCACTTTACTTGGGTGATATAAAAAGTCCTACTCAGGCGCAACGAAATGGGGCGTGGGAGTGGAACCAAGCAGAAAGATGACTGAGCCTCACCCTGTGTACAGGTTTGCTCACAAATCATCAAAGAATAAACGTACTTTAAAAATCTCCTGTCTGAGAATACTGTCGAAGCCCGTGATGGCTTCAGCTTAGGCTTCTGGAAACATTCAGGGGCTGTTCCGTATCTGAAAAGGAAACTCATGGTGAATTAATTAGAAGTGTGGGAGGATTGGGTTTTCCTAGCTTTCGAAGCTGCTCTAACATGCAAGAAAACACACAAAAATTATAAAGATCTAGCCAGATCTTTCCATGTTGCTTGGAAGAGCAAGAGGGCTCAGCTTGCAGAGTTCATGGTTGGAGACAGTCATTGCATTGAGCATGGAGCGCCTTGTCAAGGAATTAGCCACTTGGTTGGTCCTCAGGCAGAGCTCACACCAGTCCACCGCTCTGTCGCGCTGGTTCTAGCCAGCCCTGGGACATACCAAGCCCTCAGACACACCACAGCGTAGGCACTGCTTCTAAAATATATTAGGCTTGGCAATTTCGATTTTTCTTTAAATCCTTACAGATAATTTGAAAGTAAAACAAAGAACACCTTCCTTCCTGTATACCGCTCCTGTCCCTGAGCAGCCCCCACCTCCGCAGTGTCTGCTGCCGTCTACCTTTGCAGTTCCTGGCACGTACGCGTTGTGCTGAATGCCAGGTTCAGGTCAACAGATGTTGTTATGGGAAACAGGAACTAGAAAAATTAGAAAGGCTCCCTGCTTTGCCGCGCTTATTAGCATGAAACTGCAGCAATATGCTGTATGATTTTAGGAGCCGGCTCTTGTGGGCGGTGTGCTCATTGGCTCGCAGATACGTTCTTACTTAGAAGTGGGTCATTCTCGGAGGATCTCTTTAACTCGTTAAGATACGTGTTTGAAAGCTTATTGAGAAAAAGTTGGATTTGGTCATATAATTATTGGAATATTATTTTTAAAAAAAAGACCCTCAACAACTTGAGGGTAGTAGGATTCCTGTTGGCGTTGAAGCCAGGATCCTACCCATGCAAAGATTCACATATCCTTGAGTTTCAGACATAGAAGAGACCAGAGAGGGAGAAAAGGCTGGCTTCCTGAGCCTGATGCCCCAACTCCCTTTAGACTGTCCCAGCTTCATTGTAACTATATCAGCCACTTTTCTCCCTAGAGTGACAAAATATCGGACAAAAATGACAACTTAAAGGGAAAGGATTTGTTTCGGCTCTTGGTTTCATGGACTCCAGTCTGTTACATCAGGGAGAGAACAGCGGCTTAAGAAACCCAGTCCATCCTGGTGGGTCGGTTGCTTGCTCGCAGTACAGCTCATTTACATTTCAGAGATCAGGAAGCAGGCAGCCTGGGCTGAAATCTGTAATGCTTGGGACCTATCATAGCCTTTGTTCCTAAAGGCTACAATGTTTCCAAACAGCCCCCACCAACTAGGGGTCCAATTCTAATAGACACTTGAGTCTCTGAGAAACATTTCACTTTCGAACTATGACAGTCTGTGAGCAATAATTTATTAAATTCTCCATTATAGTTGGACATATAGGTGCCCTCTCAAATTCATTGTAGAGAGCTGGTTTTTAGGTTCTTGAACGCACATTTGGCTTTGCCTATGCAGACTCAGCATTCTGGTCTCTTACCTAGTATCGTGCACTGGGGCAGTCTCCAGTCGTCTTCTCCAGTTCCACTTCGTCTAAGCCCTTCCATCACGCTACCACCATGCTGACTGTCCTCCTGGGTATCAGTCTGATAGCACTCCTCCTGAAACAACGATTTTTTTCCATGGGTGTGAGATGTAACCCCTTTACATGTCTACTTTAGCTCTGTTGGATTGCAAACATATTTTCTTAGATGACAGTTAAGAATACTTCTAAATGGTAACAAACCTGTATTTGTTAATTCGTTAATGAACCTGTATCACTTGGATCGAATGTCCTCCCCCCCCCCCGCCCTTGAACATCGTTCCTGCTAGCTAATTGACTGCCTTTGGGGACAAGATGGCTTTCTGGAGAGAAGCTCTGGAAATTCAGCCATTCCGGTGGTCAGACCTAATGGAAGATGAAACAGGAGACAGGATTTATGGCGATGCGCTGGTGTTAGGATCTAGAAGTGTTTTGGCACGGGGCCTTTATTTGGCTACCTCACTCTGGCTACAATGGAGTTTTCACTGGGGCATTCAGGGACTACTAGTTTTCCTTGTTCCAATATCAGCTGCAATATTCAACTACTTTTAAAGCACAACAGTTGATCAAACGGAGGTCTTTCCAACCATCCTCCCGTCAACACGTTGGCCAACTTGTGCCTTTTCCCTGCCTACAAGCCTGTTTTCAAAATTAGCTTCTTCCTCTCGGGTATTTTCCTGTTTTGAATTAAGCACCAGGACTTGCCTCTGTCTTGCTGCAACCCCTTTCATTCCCCACTTAAAGATAGAATTCTGGAATCTACAGCTTCCTCACACCACAGGTTGGGGACGATGCCTCCAGGGATTCTCCTCCACGCAATCTTGAATTGAGAATGGTTGCCTGGGAAACAAAGCCCTGCAACAAAGCTCATTCTTTTTCATGCATCTCTCAGTCTTCTAATGGTCATGCTTCCACATTCGAGAGAGGTGTGAGAGTCAGAAGTCTAGGCTCATAAGGCCCATGCTTAGGAATTCAATCAACCTAGGAGAGTAAATTATTTTTACTTGGTTATGCAAATTGAAAGAGAGGTAAACAGGCTCTGATTTTTGTCCAAAAGTCTCATCTTTGGAAAGTACCTCTACATTATGGCTAACGTCCACTTATAAGTGAATGCATACCATGTTTGTATTACTGAGGTCTGGGTTAACTTCAGTCATGATGATATTTTCTAGTTCTATCCATTTGCCTAAAAATTTCATGGTGTGATTGGTCTTAATAGCTGAGTAGTGTTCTATTGTATAAATGTACCACTTTTTTTTTAAAATTTACTCTTCAATTGAGGGACATGTAGGTTGTTTTCAGTTTCTGGCTATTACAAACAAAGCCGCTATGAACACAGTTGAGAAAATGTCCTTGTGGTATAGCGGATTAACTTTTGGGTATATGCTCAGGAGTGGTGTAGCTGGGTTTGAGGTAGAACTATTTCCAATTTTCTGAGAAACCTCCAGTAATCTGTGAGGGTGACCCTAGCTAAGACTCCCACCAATAGCAGATATGGAACATTAAACTGTCACTTCCTGTAACCAGTCAAGACTGCCAATGGAGGGATGGGGACACAAATCCAGCCACACTTTTGACCCACATTTTTTCCTGCCTATAAGAGGTGCAGGGACAAAGAGGGGGCAGAAAATGAAGGAATAGCTAATGACTAGCCTCACTTGAGTCCCATGCCATGAGAGAGCCCACCCTTGACATTATTAATAATACTCTAATAATGTTATTCTAGCATAACAGTCATCAGAGAGGCTTTACTCAGCCACTGATGAAAGCAGATGTGGAGATCCACAGCCAAACATTAGGCGAGGCTCAGGGGATTGTGCTGTGGAGGAAGGATTTAAAGAGCCAGAGAGGTCAAGGACACCATAGGAAAATCCACAGAATCAACTAACCTGGGCACAGAGGGACTCACAGAGACTGAACCATCAGCCAGAGAGCATGCATGGGATGCACCTTGTCCCCATACATATATACAACAGATGTATATCGTGGTCCTCATGCAGGACCTCCAACAGCAGGAGCTGGAGCTGCCTCTGACTCTGTTGCCTGCTTTTGGATCTCTTTCTCCTAACTGGATGGTCTTGTTTAGCCTCTGTAGAGGAAGATGCATGCGCCCAGCCCTATTACTTGATATGCCATTACAACTTCATATACATACATACAACTTCAAACCCAGCTTGATATCTATGGGAGGTCTTCCCTTCTCAGAAGAGAAACAAGGAAGGGGCATAGAAGCAGGGAAGGGAAGAGGGAGGGACTTGGACGAGAAGCTCCAATGTGGATCAAAGTAAATTAATTAACAAAAAAGGAGAAAAAATATCTCTAATAGGTAACTCAGATTTTAACTTATACTACATGCTTGGACTATGTCTTAGTTAGGGTTTTTACTGCTGTGAACCATGACCAAGGCAATCCTTACAAGGACACCATTTAATTGGAGCTGGCTTGTAAGTTCAGAGGTTCAGTCCATTATCATCAAGGCAGGAACATGGCAGCGTCCAGGTGGGCAGGGTGTGGCAGGAGCTTATAGTTCTACATCTTCATCTGAAGGCTGCTAGCAGAACACTGGCTTCCAGGATGCTAGCTTGAGGGTCTTAAAGCCCACACCCACAGTGACACGCCTACTCCAATAGGGCTAAACCTTCTAATCATGCCACTCCCTGGCCCAAGCATATACAAACCATCACAGACTACATTCGCAAGTTAATCTGCCCAGGCCAAGCTTACTGACTACAAAAGAGATGCTTGCCATTTTCAATAAGACAGTAGCTCGCTCACTGCCCCATTCTTGTTCTAACAATTACCTGACTCCAGGAGCTCATCTTAAGGGAGGTGTCAGTGCCTTACCACAAACATTTATCTTATGCTGATGACGCCACCTTGTGGGGAGAAAGACTTCCCCCAAACCCTTTAGTGCTCCGTATGTGCTGCTTGCAAATTAAAAAACAAAAAAGCTACAGAAAAATATCCTCAATATGCATGAGAGCTGTGCCGGGAAGAAACAAAGACTCAAACAAGCCATTAGGCCTGAGAGCTTATGTGTCTCCTTTGTAAACAAACAGTAAACTGAAGAAAAGAGATTCTGCGAAAGTCCTAGAGTTTGAGTTCCTAAGGATAGCAAACTTACAGGAATACATGTATATGCGCATATATACATGTATATGTATAATTAACACATATTTAATTAATAGATAATTAAAGAGGAGAAGGCAGCATCAAAGGAAAGGGTGGGCCAGGAAGAGATAGGCTAAAACAGATCGTCTACATCAGTGTTCTACGCTGCGAAGAGACACCAGGACCAAGGCAACTCTTACAAAGGAAAGCACTTAATTGTTGCCTCGCTTATGGTTTCTGAGGTTGGTCTATTATTTGCATGGTGGGAAGTTAGTCAGTTCTTTATTTTTGGCAGACTTGACTCTTCAGTAGGAAGTGTTGCTACCCTCACCCCCATGATTAAGAGTCTTTCTTCTCTTCTGGTTAAGGGAGAGGGAAACCTTTTTACAGTTCCAGATGTATGCTCTGCTTTTAGGCAGACAATGAGAAAGAGTCTGCTCTTCCTCAATTGCCTTGAACTTGGAATAAGTAAGTGCCGGGCCCAAGTGGCATATTTAGAAGTGGCACATTTCGGAGCGACATATTTACCGGTAGCATATTTAAGGGTGGCATGTTCAGGAGGGACACATTCTGATTTGCTTCCTTAGCATCGCGCTAATTTTTTTTTTTTTTGTACGTCATTGCCTCTTGTATTCTAGCCCTCCTGTGTAGGCTAACTTAGTAGCCCATTACTGATTAATCAACGGCGTTAATTATAAAAGCGAGGATATTTTTGTTTTTGTTATTTTGGGGTTTTTTTGGTTTGTTTTTTGTTTTGCTCTTAAAGCATTAAAGGTACCTTTTTTATCCCCTCGGGCTATATCATCCCAACTGTTCATTTTATAAATATTTCCCCTTCAGGAACATATTCATTGGATATCTTATTAAGTAATTATTAGTGAGTGTGTATGTGTGTGCATTTGCACAAAGCCAGTGTTTGTATGGTGCCTTAATCAGCGTTCCATTCCCGCACAAGCATCAAGAAACGAGTTGAGGAAGAAAGGGTTTGTTCAGCTTACACTTCCACATTGCTGTTCATCACAAAGGAAGTCAGGACTGGAACTCAAGCAGGTCAGGAAGCAGGAGTTGGTGCAGAGGCCATGGAGGGGTGTGACTTACTGACTTGCTTCCCCTGGCTTGCTCAGCTTGCTTTCTTATAGAACCCAAGACCACCAGCCCAGGGATGGCACCACCCACAATCGGCTGGGCCCTCCTACCCTTGATCACTAATTGAGAAGATGCCTTACAGCTGGATCTCATGGAGGCCTATCCTAAAGGGAGGCTCCTTTTTCTGTGATAACTCCAGCTCGTGTCTAGTTGACACACGAAACCAGCCAGTACAGGTGGGAAGTTAGGAATTCCCTCTATAGTGTAATAAGTATTATGTATTTTAGTCTTCGAAAGCAGAATCTAGTCATCAGAAAGTATCATGGTTGGCCTGTTAAAAGAAGGGCCATTGTCTGGCTGGTTCTGCGGTTACCACACAACACTTTGTTTTCATTTATATAAATGGAAAACATTCTTTCATCAAGGGAAGCCTCATTAGTCAGTTCATTATTAACCGCTAAACAATTTGCATTTCTGCGCGTAATGCCCCCCCCCCCCTTTAAGTTCCCTGAGCTGTGTGATCGAATGGGTCCAAATGAGCAACCCCAGCTCGCCCTGTAAGGAGCAGCAGACTTCGTCATTCAGATGAACTTCGTCTGCCTGGCATCTCTGTGCCTCTTACCTCAATGTTTCCAAGCCCACTCTCTGCTTAATTTGAATAAGAATGGCCCTCCCAGGCTCATCAATTTAAATGTTCAGTCGCCAGAGAGTAGCATTGTTTGAAAGGATTAAAGGGACTGGGAGGTGAGACCTTGTTGGAGGGAGTGTGTCACTGAGGGTGGGCTTTGAGGTTTTAAAAACCCATGCCAAGCTCAGACTTTTTTCTTTGCCTTTGGGGCAGGAAGTAGAACTCTCAGCTATGTCTGCTTGAGTGCTACTGTGCTTCCCACCATATTGACAGTAGATTAACCCCCGAAACTGCAAGCAAGGTCATCACTGAATGGTTTCCTTTGTAAGAGTTGCCTTGGTCATGGTGTCTCTTCACAGCACAGAACACTGACGTAGACAATCTGTTTCACTTGTCCTGGCCCATCCTTTCCGACCCGTCCTTTCACTGAAGCTTCCAAGTCTCCTTTGAAATTAAATCTGAAATTCCTGACAATATTAGCACTTTTGGTTGAGAAACTTCTCTTTCACTTATTGCCTTTGTTAGGTTTTGAAAGATGCAATTTAATATTGGCAATCGAAGCTTAAGAAAAACAGCATAGTGAGTTTCGAGCAGTATGAGGAAGGGCCAAGCCACACACATAATTTCATCCAATGTAAGATATAATTTAAGGCTCATTATCCTCTTTCGGATCAGTCTTTGATGTTTGTTTGTTTGTTTGTTTGTTTGTATCGGGGTTTTGAAGATAACAATTTGCTAGATTGATCTTGATCTGCTTGAGTTGAAACTGCTGTGATCGAATTGTATTTCACCCACCAGAATTCAATATTCATATCTGGAAAGGTGAATTCCCGCTGGGACTCAGTCTTTAAGAAGATTGCTGTGGTTAAGTTAGGTCAGAGGGTGGGGCATTTGCCTGATAGAACTATAGCAATGGGAAAGAAAGCTCTTCTCCATGAGGACAGAGCCAGAAACTGGTATCTTCAGGTCAGAAGCTGAGTCAGCCAGCAACTTGAGCTAGGACTTCTAGCCTATGAGAACTGCAATAGCATAACCACAGTTGTGTAAGCTACCCAGCCTGTGGCATTTTGATATGCAACCCAAGCTATATGAGGAGCTCTCCTCATAGAACTTGAATAGATGAACTTCTCTCCCAGGACTGCTTGCGTTCGGTAGATAAGATGGATGACTCTGATTTACTAACACCGTGTGACAGTCAGAAATTGCTTTGCCCTAAACCTTTCCAGGTAGAGCTCCAGAAGGAAGGCGATAGAGACTCCTGGTTTTCTGGATGGGTTCACTCGTAAACCTCTTAAACCACTGAACACAGGGAAATAAAGCCCTGGTTTGAATGTGAACAGAAGGTAAACTTCACGACTTTCTCGGGAGTCACCGAGAAAGATAAGCTATTCAGTTGGCGTGGCCTGGCTTGTAGAGAAGACTGAGAAATTTCTAGAAATTTCTAGAAATCTCAGGAGAACAAGTCATCATGGCGAACAGAAGTGAAATCTATTAAAACAATAAAATCCTCCAAGAGCGGTAATGGAGGAAGCTATCAGGAGCATGGCACCTGCTCTATAGACAGAAGGATGCTGACTCTGCTTTTCAGCAGCAAGGCAATCCACTTTGAACAAGAGCGATGGTTTCTTGTTTGTGTCTGTCAAACAGAGCAACCAAAAGACTGGCCTTTATCAGTTCCCTGGAGATTAGGGAAGCTCTGTCTTATAAGGAGGATTCTGGCACTGAGAGGAAGACGCCAAAGTAGGCTGGCCCTAATAGACAGTGTGCAAACACAGAGGTACTACATGGAAATTCCTCTGACTTGAACTTTCCCTTTAGGGAGGAGCAGGGAGGCTCCTGGCACAAATACTGCATGTTTAGCAAAGCTGCAGTTGACAAGATTAGGTGGTGGGGCTAGGAGAGGAGATTCTTGGGCCCGTGCATGCAGCTGCTTCTGAGTTGCTCTTGGTCTTGTGAGTAACCTTCAACCACACTGATGTAAGTTACTCCAATAAACTCATTGGTTCATCAAGCTATGTGTTGGTGGAGTTGTTACTTAGTCCTGTCCTGACTGTTCTGTATCTGGGTCCCAGGCAGAGGTGTTGAGTTGTCTCTTTCCAGAAAATCCTCCTCAGACATTCTTCCACAGACCTGTACAGAGCTGTATCTCTTGGTCGACTCCAGGACCAATAAAATTGACTCTCAAGATGAGCAGAGACTGAAGGAAAGGCCATCCAGAGACTGTCCCACCTTGGGATCCATCCCATCTGCAGACACCAAACCCAGACACTATTGATGATGCGAAGATGTGCTGGCTGATAGGAGGCTGGCATGGCTATCCTCTGAGAGGCTCTACCAACACTTGGCTAAGACAGATTCAGACACTCACAGACAACCATTACCCCAATGGAAGAGTTAGGGGAAGAACTGAAGGAGCTGAAGGGAATTGCAACACCATGGGAAGAACAACAATATCAACCAAACAGACCCCTCGAAACTCCCAGGGACTAAACCAGCAACCAAAGAGCATACATGTGCTGGTCCATGGCTCCTGTTATATATGTAGCAGAGGACTGCCTTGTCTGGCATCAGTGGGAGGGGATGCGCTTGGTCCTGTGGATGCTTGATGCCCCAGAGAAGGGGATGCTAGAGGGGTGAGGTGGGAGTAGGTGGGTGGTGAGTGAGTACCGTCTTAGAAGCAAAGGGGATGAACATGGGGTGGAGGGTTTGTGGAAGGGGGACTGGGAAGGGGAATGACATCTGACATGTAAATAAATAAAATAATAAAAACACAAAACAAACAATATAGAAAAAAATGAACATAAAATATTTTGACACATGGCCATGTTCTTACTTTGCATTTATCAAATTAAATGAAATAAAAGTTAACTGCAAGTACTTTTTCATAAAATTTTTAACGTATATTACTTGAACAAAAAGGTTACATTAAGATATGTGATCATATTTGCTATGTATTTCTTCCTTTTACTTACCACTTTTAATTTAGATTTCTGTGTATATGGCATATATACATATACGAATGCTATATTTATATCATTTCCACCCCATAGCCCCGCTATTGTCACTTTCACTATCTCTAAAATTCGTGACCTCTTTTTCTAAAATTATTACTGTTTCACACAAATATTCACATACATACACACAGAGACACATACACAGACACACACACACACACAGACGCACACACATGCACATACACAGAGACACACACATACATACACATACAGACAGACACACAGACACACACGCTCATACATAGGCACACACACAGACACACACACACATACATAGGCACACACACTCTCACACACAAACACATTCACACACACCGACAAATACACAGACACACAGACACACAGACACACAGACACACAGACACACAGACACAGACACAGACACAGACACACACACACACACACACACACACACACACACACACACACACACACACACACCAGTTTAGGAGTGTGGCAGTAGAGCGTTTTCTTCTGTGGTCCACAATCTTACTAACCACAGGTAGTCAGCTAGGTTTACTGTACCCAGCATGAATTCCCACCTATTGAATGGGCCTTAAGTTAAGTGGGACAGCTATCAGTCACTCCCAAGATATAAGAGGCGCTGTATGGCACCACTGGACTTATTTGCTGGGTTTGGCACTGCTATAGTCCTTGGGCTTCACATCTAGGGGGGACTGCTAATAACTTTTCTCCCTTGGTAGCCTGCACAGCACCTTTCAGTGCTAATCTCCAGGGATCTAGCCCTTAGGGGAGACTTCCACATCAATGCCATCTTGACTCTTTGAAGTCCTATGTCTGATTCCATGGTGCCTTCAACCACAGGGTCTTACCTTCAAGTGCTGGCAGGCAACCTCAGGCAAAGGCAGTAGTCTATGCTGTCTGAGGAGTCTCTTACAGCCCTCACCAACAGCTTGAAGTGAAGCTTCCTTTGACTAGGGTGTTTGTTAGATAGTCTATGGCTGTTTGGAGAAGCATTATTGATCCTGTAATATAAGTCCATTTAAACTATATGCTAGCACACCCCCACACCATATGTGTATATGTATATGTGCACATGTATATGATGTATATGTATATGCACAGATATATATGCATATGCATATATGCATGTATGTATTTTTTTAGTAATCTTCTATGTCCTTAATGAGTGGCGTTAGTTAGTAAAACTACTAGAAAACTTGAAATTACATTCATGGCTGCATGAGTGCCTTGCATTTCATTTTTGCCAAATAATAAATAAACAGGAAAAGATTAAGGTCTTCAGATTAAAGGTCTGAAGCCATGAGTAGACTCCAGGCCATGGTATTAAAATTCCCCACCTCTGGATCCAAAAGGCTGTGGAAAAGCCTGTTATAATTGCACAATTGAGGAATATAAAGGAGACACAAAGCTAGAGGTGAGACAGTCACAACTGGGCTTGGGATATAATGTCTGTTTTTCCTCCTGAAAAGCGTAAGAAGCTGAACTTGTAGCTGGGCACGGTGACACATGCCTTTAATTCCAGGACTTGGGAAAGAGGCAGATAGAAGGAGCTCTGTGAATTTGTGGCCAGTTTGATCTATGTATCAAGTTAGTTCAGAGCATGCCAGAGCTGTGCAGTGAGACACAACTAAAAAAAAAAAGTAAATAAAGAGGCTGAACCCCTTTAACAAAAACACCGCGTGAAGACATTATGCAAACCACTGTATTTGTTTAAAAGTTTCATTTTGCCTAGAGTCTCTTGGGCTTGAGATGTAAGTTTTACTGAAGCAATATATTTAATGCCCCGAGGAATGAGGTTCAGGATGCTGTGTTCTCATTAAAATAAGCTGAATCCACGATGTTAAACATTATGCAACTGTGACTGGATTCAGTGGCCAAGTCTCAAGTGACTGAGTGTTGGTGGAGATCGTCGTCATTGCTGTTCTTTTATTTTACCATTTTCCTCTTAATAAAACAAGTGTAAGAATCCAAATAAATTTTACAGATGCTGTGATATAGGTGGCTGGTTTCTGAGTAACCCACAATCTGTAAAGCATTATTGTACAACCTTTTAGTTAGTTAGTTAGTTAGTTTGTTTTACAGAAGTAGGTGCCAAATATGTGTGGTCAGTTTCTCCTACAAGGTTCTTAAGGCTGAAGCCTGGACATCCGGTTAACAAGTTGTCTTTGTCTTTTCCTCTCCTCTCCTCTCTCTGTTTCTTCTTTCTATGGAAATGTAACAGGTTGCCGTGATACTGTGGTTAAGGAAGCGGACGGAGACACCAACTGCCTGCTTGTGGACCCCAGAGCTACCTCCTATTAGCTGTGGTCTAAGTTGCCACCCTGTTGAACATTCTATACATAGACCAGCTTACCAGGGAAGTCTCAGTAGTACTCGTATCAGTTTTGAAGTAGATCTACTGGGCAGCCGCTAGTCCATCATGTCAGCTCTCTGCATCCAGGCCGCCATTTCTATCACAGACACACGCACAGGGAGACAGCGCATTCACGGATAAGTTAAGCAAAGTCACTTTTATGCACATGGGGATGCAAGAAAGGGTAGTTGAAACCTTGGGCTCAAGGTTCTGGAAAGCTGTCAGGGTACCATTCTGGTAGAAGCCAAAATGTCTCTGAGGGAACTTGGACACAGACCCCCCCCCTACTTTGGTAAAACATGTAAGACAGCCTGTTCTAGAAGGGGTGGGAACAGAACCACCAGTATTCTGGCCAATCTCTCTTAATTATGTTACCTAGTAAAGGTTTCTTCTTGGTACTTGAATTCCTTCAGAAAAAACTTCAGCCAAGAGACACAAACACTTGAAGTAGAAGTTTATTTGGCAAAACAAAGTCACAGAGCAATCTACAGAGAAGTTGGAGCAGGCTGGCCTGGAGGGAGGGTAATAGCCGACGGGGTTCTGCATTGTGAAAGTCTAAGTTTTTACAAATATTTACGAGGTGTCATTCTTTTGTTCCTAAATTATGGTTGGCCAGATATCCCTGATAATTTTTCTTCTCACCATCCTCTAGAAAGGCCACGATTAAAGGGTACGCTCAAAACCACACCGAAAATGAGGTTATAGCAACGTTAGGGTCTTTGGTGCCTACTGGCCATTGGTTAGTGCACAGGAGTGGCAACTGGGACATGCCATGGTTTCTTAGTTTCGGATCCAGTGAGGAACCCTCGTTATAGTTCCAAGGATCCCTCATCACAAAGGGGCAAACAGAACACAGGAGGCACAGCTGCAGAGACTCACCTGGAGTTTCCCTGTCTTTCCAAGGCTGTGTCCTCATCCTATCCTCTCTCAGTCTAAGGATGCTACACGCCAACCAACCCTTTCTCTCCTTGGGGCTAGATGGGAGACTTATTACTGAACGCGATTTAATGCAGTAGAGCAGAAACCCACCACTTGGGACCTGAGGAGGGGACCACGTCTCAGCTACATGTCTTCAAGTTCATCTGCTTTAAACCCGGCACAGAACCACTTCTTTGAGTTGCCCAGTTTCTGGAAGCCAAACTGCACCCCTTTATCATTATCCTTGAGCGTGTGTGGGCGTGCGTAAGGCAATGGATAACTTCAGATGTTGGATTCTAGCTACTGGCCACTTTTTATTGGTATTCATTTTTTATTCTTTTCTTTTATTCTCTTTTTTTTTCTTTTTTTCCCCAGAGCTGGGGACCGAACCCAGGGCCTTGTGCTTGCTAGGCAAGTGCTCTACCACTGAGCTAAATCCCCAACCCCTTCATTTTTTATTCTTTTGAGACACTGGCCTGGAGCTTTCTAAGTAGGCTAGGATGGTTCACTGGTGAGCCCGAGAGACCTCCTTATGTCTTCCTCCTCAGCACTGGGATTCCAAGTGTATATCACCATGCCCAGAATTTTTTTTTAAAAAAGATTTCATTCTGGGGATTAAACCGAGGCCCTCATGTTTATGAGGCAAATGCTTTGCTGATGGTATCACCTCCTTAGCTCATCAGTATTCTGAACACTACAAAAGAAAGGGGTCTAAGTTCACTTAGACTTATCCTTTAGATTTCTTATAAGAAAACCATGAGGATGGGCAGAAACCATATTAACACAGTGCAGTGCAGAATCAATGCTGTGGTACCTGAAGGGAGCTAGGGATGGACTTACACTAGATTGGACGCCCAGAGAACTAAACCTTCCAATGACTGGAAAGGAGAAACCCAGACCTCAGGACAAGATGTTGGACAAGAAGGGAATTCCCACAAGAAGCGGTTGGCAGTCCTTGACAGTGTGAAGGGCAAAGGCCGAGGCTGGAAGACTGTGTGGTACCTTCACAACCTGTATTGGGGGTGGGGGCTCTTCACAACGGAGAAAAGGCATACGACTCCCACACAGCCCCACTTCCTGTGCCAGAGGGCCGATGATTTGAAAAGGCTGTCTCTTCATTTTGTACCTTCCACGATGATCAAATTCTGTTTGCGAAACAGTCAGCTCCACAGATGAAAACGTAGCGTGAACATCTACGTTGCAGTAATCACCCTCAGGTTGGATTCCGTTGTCTCTGCACCGCGAATCATTTCCATGCTGAGCAGGAAGATGTAATACAGTTTACTTGGCAGCATTTGTACTTTTTAGGTGAATGGGGCTGAAAACGGAGGACTAGAATATTTATCCTGAAGTGAAATGCACGGAAACAACGCAGAGCAAATACTGTTCACTGTGGATGGGGAGAGCTTTCAGTGAAGCATCTATTCGCCCCTGGTTTCTATTTGCTTTTACCAGATTTGTTTAACTTGATGGATCATCTAAGCCTCAGTACAACATCATGGAAATCTAATAAAGGTACACAATGCTGTGTGAGTTGCTTGTATGGCAAAATAGGTGTCCTGGTGGGGACAGTCACTAGAACTTGCCTTAGTCTGTTTTGGGGGAAACATGCTTTGGATAACAGAATTTTATTTCTCACTGTCCTAGAGACAAACAGTCAAGATCAAGTACCAACAAGGCTAGTTTGTTGTAGGGGCCTTCTCTTTTTGGCTTGCAATTGTCTACCTTCTCACTGCTGTGTCCTCACAGGCAAGGAGATAAAGGTGAACACACACACACACACACACACACACACACACACACAGCGAGAGAGAGAGAGAGAGAGAGAGAGAGAGAGAGCAGGCAAGACCAAGCGGGGGTGGGGGGTAACATTGTAGTGCATCCACAGTCACTAGAGTTCAACAAGAGACTAGAGTTCAACAAGAGAGAGAGAGAGAGAGAGAGAGAGAGAGAGAGAGAGACAGAGAGAGACAGAGAGAGACAGAGACAGAGAGACAGAGACAGAGACAGAAACAGAGACAGACAGAGGCAGACAGACAGACAGCATTGTAGGGCACCCACAGTCACTAGGGTTCAGGGATTTATAGAGATTCATAGAGATTAAGGGAGGGACATAATACAGCACATAAAAGTTTTTCGTGACTGTTTCCTTTGAGCTCAGGTGAGGCCTCTTGATTCACTTTGTTCAATTACATGTGTGAAGTGACATGTGACATCTGAGAAGGAGCTTTAGGATGTGGGACACGGGTTACACATTCTTTTGAGGCATCTATAATAAAGGGTAGAAATTAAAGCGGTGTGTTGTGTGTAGTTTTATGCTCTACCCGCCTTTGCTCCAGGAGGTGACCCACACTACCAGCCCCCTCTTGGCTTCCCTCAAATCTACGGATAAAAGACACACACCCAGTGTTTCCTTTACACCTTGCCTTCTTTGCACCATTGCTGTCTCCCACCTAGAAAACCGTGCCCTTAGCAATATCTTAGCTCCGTTTCTTCCACCTGCCCCAAACTTCAGTGGCTAATTCTATCTGGCCCCTGCCAAACATCCCTTAATACCTGCCTGGAGTAGTGGCCACAGGCCCTAGCTCCTCCTGAGACCTTGCATGGCTGCGGACTTCTCCCTCCAAAGCACAGGGAAAACCTTTTCTTTTTCTCCAGGGACCTGGAAGTTCTGCCTATGCCTTCTTCCAGCAATTGGCCCATGGCTTTCTTAACTGACAGATCAAGAACTAATTGGGGAACAGGACATTAGCATCAGAACTGCCCTCTACGGTGGCGGTGGCGACTCATAAGCAGAGCATCCCCACCACCGACCAATGCTCTCTGAATGATTTAGGTAAACATTAGCGCTGTCATATGTACACACGCGAACACTTTCCACTGCGAGATTTGGGGGATGCTTATCACTCGAATGTAACCAAGGTCAACCTGATTTACGCAACAGATGTCCTAGTTACTTTCTGTTGTTAAAATCCCACCACCAAAAGCGACTTAGGGCAGGAAAAGGCTTTTTCCAGATTACAGTTCATAGCCCATCATTGAGAGAAGGCCTGGCAGGAACTCAAGCAGGAGTTCCAAGCAGAAACCACGGAGGAATACTGAGTGCCTCCTCACTTGCAGGCTCAGGGACATGCTCAGCCATCACAGGAAATCTGTCTAGGATGGTGCTGCTCCCAGTGCATCTGGTCCTCTTGCATCAATAACCAAGAACGTATCTCCAGAGCACAGACACGCCCACAGGTCAGTGTGATGTAGACAACTGTCCAGTTGGGACTCCCTTCTCAGATAACTCTGGGATACATCAAATTGACAATTAAAGCTAAGTGGCACCACAACAATATTCATTCATTCATTCTCTCTCTCTCTCTCTCTCTCTCTCTCTCTCTCTCTCTCTCGCTCTCTCTCTCTCTGTCTTTCTGTCTCCGTCTCTGTCTTGTCTCTGTCTCTCTCCGTCTCTGACTCTGTCTCTGTCGTCTGTCTGTCTGTCTCTCTCCTCTCACTCTCTCTCTGTCTTTCTGTCTCTGTCTCTGTCTCTGTCTCTATCTCTCTCCTTGTCTCTGTCTCTGTCTCTGTCTGTCTCTGTCTGTCTCTCTCTCTCTCTCTCTCTCTCTCTCTCTCCACGTGCACGTGTGTATGTGTGTTTATTTGGCATGGCATTTCGGATAGATAAAACCAAACATCCATCTCTACACCTTTCCTAGAGGATATCAGACAATGGAAAACTATGGTATTTAACGTTACATTTAACTACTTGTTACTTTTTTTGAATGAGGTCTGTTGACCTCTGCAATATATGATATCTAAACTGGAGGCTTCCCTAGTATAAGAAAATTTCTCTAGTACTAGGAAATTTATTTCATGCGGTAGACCAGTATGTGAAATGACTGATTGATATCTTCCTATGAATTTTCACCAACACCTGTACCCTCTTTGTTGGCAAACTCTGTATATATATATATATATATATATATATATATATATATATATATACACAAACTCTGTATATATATATATATATACACAGGGTCTCATAGAACCCAGGCTGGCCTCGAACTCACTATGTAACTGAGGATGACCCTGAACTCCAGGTCGTCTTGCCTCTACTTCCCCAGCGCTAGGATTATAGACGTGCTCTGCCATACCTAGCTCCTTTCAGATTTATTATCAGTGAACCATGAGCACAGCACAATTCCTATTATCTCTTACCATCTATTCCTTCTACTTTAATTCACTTTATATATTCATGCCTCATTATTATTTTTTTTCTGAATCCACAGTCATATCATTACTGGTTCAAGAAATATGAGTTGAATTAAAAAAAAAACTCTCCCTGATATCAGAGCATGCACCTCCCCCTTCAGTTCCAGCCCCCCCCCACCCCAGCCCTCATCCAGGACCACAGAGGTGCCGCTCTGAGATTTGCTGCCCCATTCTCCCTGTGTCAGCTGTCTTAGGCTCACTGTATCCCATCTCTGCTAGTACTTTATCCTTTACAGTTCATCCTAACTCGGTTCCTCCAGTTCCCTAATTACGAGGCCGAGCTCTTCTGCAGCATTTTGCCACATCTGTGGGTTTCTGGGAGGTGGTGGTGATAAGGCAGCTTTCTCTCTATACTTCAGGCTAGCCTGGAATCCACGCGGCCTCATCCCGTGGAGCGTTGACACTGCAGGTGTGGGACATCACGTCCGTCCTTGCCTTGAATTTCCTGCTTCTCTTTGAGGAGTTTGCTGTTGGGCTTTAAGTTCTAGCCACCAGCATCTGTTCACTCTCTCTGTAGGATCAGGTGTCTGTTGTTTGTTTCTTTCATAACTATAGCAAATGTGCAAACACACACACACACACACACACACACACACACACACACAGACACACACACCTGTAGATTGTACTGAGCAGCAGAGCAGAAAGAATTAATAAACCAAAATCACATTTTTAAAAATTAGATATTGGTTTAGAGGTTTATATATTTAAATGTAATATATATATATGTATATGTTTTATGTATGGCACTAAAATGTCATATTTTTCTGGATCATTCAAAGGAAACTACTGTGATTGTACTTTACTTCCTTTCTGCAAATTCTGCCCCTTTGCACTAAGCTTTCACATTTACTTCAGTCCTTAAAGATTTCAACTTCCCAGGACAAACACAGGCATCTCCATGTATGATCCAGCATGGCATATATTGCTTTCACATGGCTGTATGTGGTTTGACTGTATATATATGTTCTGACCAACCCACCAGACCGTGACTTGAAAAATGGGATTTTTGAAAAATCAACTTTCAGGAATAGTAAGTGAGAAATCTCACCCACTTGGGCTGGGAGCAACTTGGAGGTAGGATTTCCCTCACTTCAGAATTCTGTACTCTGAAGAGCTAGAAGGAAAAAAAATCAGGTCAATAATTTGGATGCTTGTTGCTATGACAACCAGTCCAGGACACGGACAATTATGCTAAAGCAGAGATTCTCAGCTGTCCAATCTTGAATCACGTTATCAAATGAAAACTGCCCCTTCCCTCTCTAAACACAAAACCTCAAATCAAGCATGTCAGAATTCCCATTCAGTTTGAGGGAAACACCTGTAAAGGCTATCAGGAAGGAGGTAGCAGATGAATACTAGTAATCAGAGTAAACTGCCCAGGTACACTAGTAAAAGATGCCAAATCGTGAGCCCATGGCAGGGTCCAGGGACTCACAAGCCAAGCCCAATAGTACATTTGGGGATCTGCTTAGATTCTCAGATAAAATAGCCATGCTCTTACCGTAGCGTGAGCCCTAGTGTTTGATGTGTTGTTCTGCATTTGATAGTAGCTGCTGAGAGAAAAATTCATCATCGATGATGAATAAATGCAGCTCCCTGTTTTACTGTGAATACTAGAATAGGAGGCAAGGCTGGACTACTGAGAGATATGGCATGACTGGTAGTTCTCTTGAGAACCTAAATTAATTATCTCCACTCAATATTAACCCTATGGGTATAAAAGAATGTCTGCTTTACTCCCCTCTGTCTGTCTACCTGTCTGTCTCTGTCTGTCTGTCTCTATCTCTTTTTCTCTCTGTGTGATGTTGTGTGTGCATACTGTGTGTACCTATTAGTATGGGTGTGGTGTGCACGTGGGCCTATTGGCAAGCATGCGGAAGCCCAATGTTAGCTTTGAGTGCGTTTCTTCTATTACTTTTCACCTTTATATTTCGAGACAGGATCTCTCATTGAATCTGTAGCCCACAGGTTCAGCTAGGCTATCCAACAGACTCCTGGGATTCTCCTGCCTCCACACTCCTGGGTTATGGCGGAACATCTCTTCCCCTGGCTTTTTATGTTCTGGGGAATCTAAATATAGGGGGTCTTGCTTGCACAGGAGGCCCTGTTCTGATGACCTACCATCCTGATCCTGTTTTCTTTCTTAAGTAAGGAAAATGTCATTTTTAGAATGAACAAACTCTCTTCAGTTCATTTTAGGATAAACTGAAATCTCTGATGTGTAAACAAATGAAGTTTACTTTTATTCAGAAAATAGCAACAAGTTTGAATATTTATGGTCTATATCTATCTATCTATCTATCTATCTATCTATCTATCTATCTATCTATCTATCTATCTACCCATCCATCTATCCATCTATCTATCTTTCTATCATATCTCTCTTCCCTTCTTCCCCCTCCCCCTCTGCACCTCGCCATCCCTCCCTCCCTCCCTCCTTTCCTCTCTCCCTCCCTTTCTCCCTCCCTCCCTCACTCTCTCTCTGTGTGTGTGTGTGTGTGTGTGTGTGTGTGTGTAGAGTTGAGGGACGGCAGAGCCAAGAACTACTGGACAGATAAAGAGTACAGAAATGTTATAATTATTTCTTTCCTTGTTTTATTTTTCCTGAGGTGCTAAATTTCGGTACAGCTCTACTTGTTTCTTAATTAATGATTAAACAAATTCAATTCTTGATTTAACTTAATTAAACAAGTAATGAATTTGTGTATGCAGGAATCATTAACGGGCTGTCTGAGGCAGGCCTCCAGGGCACAGTTGGCTCTGTTCTCCACAGCTCAGCACACTTCTCGATGGCTCACGCACTTGGTTTGGGTTAGCTTTATATACAGACTATTTCCCTTTCTCTGTGTGCGAAAATAACATTGGTATGCCTTTCCTAAGGCTGTATATTCTGAAATATATTTCTTTTTTTTAACAATAAAAACTCCAGAAAGTGCTATATTGTATGTAGAAGCAACGTATGAGTAACACAGAGCCTTGGGTCAATGGAGGGAGCACATGTTCTCTTTATATGAGACTGCCATAGCTTATGTGAAAAACTATTTGTCTGAAATATATTTCTAGTAAAAATCATGCAATTTTTTTCTTTCTAAAAAAGTTTTATTTAGGGCAAATTTAAACATGCTTGTGAGAAACTCACATTAGAAGGGTGAAATATAACATGTGTGTGTAAAATGTAGAGACTGAGGGTGGCTGTCTTCTCCAGTTGCTTCTCAACATCATCATCTTTATGTATATATGTATGTATATATGTATATGCATGTATGTATATATGCATGCATACATGCATGTATGTGTATATGTATGTATGTACATATGTATATATGTATGTGTATATGTACACATGTATGTATATGCATGTATATATGTATGTATGTATGTATATGCATGTATGTATGTATATATGTATGTATTTGTTTATTTATTTATGTAAAGTTGTTCTCACAGAACCTGGAGTTTACCATTTGGCTAGATTGCCTGACCAGGAAGCCCCGGAGTTGTGGCTGCCACGTGCCTGGCTTTTATTGGCTACTGGAATCAGAACTCAGGTTTTCTGGTTTATCCAGCCAACATTCTTCTTGTCAATCCATCTCCTAACCCAAATATATTATCACATTTTCAGTTATCACCATTTAACTTTGAGAGTATAGGTGCACCTCACATCTGAGCCTCACAGCCACTCTGTTAAAATAGGAAATTTGGGAAGGAGCAAGGTGTTTATGAGTTTTAGGCAGAGGTACCTGTTATGTTCTAAGTGAATGCTTCTGTTCTGGGGGCTTCTTTGGAATAGGTGAAATCTGAGGAAGAGGAAGGACAGTGAGCTCTCACGGAGACCCAGATCCATCCAGCGCTGGTACAGTAGCTCTTTTGACACATTTTCCGTTTGGTTTCTGAGAAAACTAGGGCTTGGCAAAGTGATATACTCTGCCGAAGATCACTTGGCTACCACGCAGAGCTGCTGTAGTTGTTCCTTCCCACATCTGCCCAAGACTATCTCAGGATCCATTTAAACAGTTCCTAGCATGCACCTATGGATGATTCAATGTACATATCAACAGTGGTCCCTAGCAATCTCATTGGCACTGTTAACTGGTAAGTCATTTTATCTTTGAATGGTACCTGGGAAAGTCCTAATAACTCCTATAGTAGCTGTCACTGCCTTCAAATTGGTGAAGTCCTATTTAATGAAGTGAGACTGTAGGTCTTTCCCAAATAGATGTTGGTTCCATCATCCCTTCTTTTTTGAGATAGGGTCTCAGCCTATAGCCCAGGATGGTCTGGAATTTACTATGTAGCCAAAGCTATCTTCAAACTCCTGGCAATCATCCTCTAGCTTCAATCTCCCAAATGCTGGGGTTACTTGCATAAAACACCATGCTTGACTGTTTTGAGACATGGTCTTGCTATGTGGTCCAGGCTGGTCTCACACTTACAACACTCTTGTGTTAGCCTCCCAAGTTCTGGGCTTATAAGAGGGTGTCACCACACACTGGATGACTAGGTATTTCTTGAATTTCAGAACCAGACTTAGAATAAAAGTTTGATATAGAAAAACAAAGAGTTGTTGACAATTTCTCCATGAGACAAACCAAGATCTAAGTTATATACTTACCTATATAATTTGGGAAATTAAAAAATTATATGTGTGTATACATGTCCATATATGTATGTAGGCGCATATGCATGTGTGTGTGTGTGCATTTGTACATGTATATGAAGGGTAGAGGTTGACATTGGTTGTCTTTCTTATTCGCTCTCTAATTTATTTATTTGGTTTTTGGTTTAACTTTTTGAAACAGGTCTCTCCTTGAACCTGGAGGTCACCAAGTAGGCTAGACTGGCTGGACAGACCCATGCGTGGGTTCTCCTGCTTCTCCTTCCCTGTGGCTAACATTATAGGCATGTGCAGCATATCAGGCTTGCGGGAGATCTAAACTCAGCTCAAATTTGCTCATCCATCAAGCAATCCATTGAGCTATCTCCCCAAGCCCTTAGTTTGGGGCATAAACATCCAGATGCTTTAATATTGTGAGAACTGAATTTTCTCAACTTATCACTTTTTTTCTTGTCTTTTGTTGACAGATCACATGCTTTCTAATTTCAATCTAGAAATTTTTCTTCCTGCTGGACCCAGCCTTTCTAAAACAGCACAGTGGGTCAGTGGGAGGAAATGGATTTAAACAGCCCCGTGGAGACCAGGGTCTACATTCATGGGTTACTCAAGAACTTTTAAAAGTTCTGCTTTTTTTCTTGAACAGAAAGTGCAACATCTGACAATGGTTGACTGATAAGATTCACAAAATAGGATTTAGGCATACTTTTCTGGGAGGGCAAATGACAAAAGAGGCTTTGACTCATGCATGAGTGTTTGGGCAGCAAAGAAAGAGACTACCACTGGCTAAGAGTCCACCAATTAAGAAGGGCTGGAGAGATGGCTCAGTGATTAAAAGCTCTGACAGAATTCTTCCAGCCATCTGTAATGGGGTCTGATGCCCTCTTCTGGTGTGACTGAAGACAGCTAGCTACAGTGTATCATATATATTAAATAATTTTTTTTAAGAGTCTGGAGAAGACACACCTCATTCTTGACCAAGAGTTTGTGATGAGACGAGCAGATGGAAAGAGGGAGAGCTTTTAGTTTTCGTTCTAACTCCAATGGCAGCTGTGTCTTCTCCCCACTGGCTAACCTCAGTCTTACTTGATTGGCTTGGTCTTAAAAGAATTGGCACACAGAAAATGAAGGAGAAAGGGGAAAGGGGTCACTCCTCCAGGCCATCAGGTCCTGAAATGCAACTGAAGGCCTTTGTGTAAACAAAGATTTTATCAGGTGAGAGGATTAAAACATTTGCATAATTGTCTTACAAGATGGGCAAGATAAAAGGATTTAAATTCCTTGTTGCTGATATAAGTTTTATAGTATTTGATGGATTCCTACTTAATATTTCTTACAGTGAGAAATCTACATATGTCAAGATTCTTTTTTGAATTAGCTTTTTATTGAGTCTTTGTGAGTTTCATATCATGCACCCCAGTCCTGCTCCTCACCCTGTTCCCTCATATCTGCTCTTTGCCTTTGCAACCTCTCCTCCCCAAAACACACACACACACACACACTTACACACACACATGCACACACATACACACATACACACTCACACACACATACACATACATATGCACACCCACAAATACACATACATGGACACACACGTACACACATACATATACACATACACATGCACATACATATACACATGCACACACATACACATGCACACACATACACATGCACACACATAGACACACACATACACACACATACACATGCACACACATGAACACACACATACACACACATTTACACACACACAAATAACAACAACAAAATATAGAAAACATCCAGTCCTGGGAGTTGTGTAGTATGTCACTGTGTCCCACAGTGTATCCGTCTGTCCACACATCTTCACTTGAGAATGTTCATTGCAATGAGTCATTAAACTTAGACTGAGGGATTTCTGTCTTTCCTTTCTTCTCCACTATCCTTTCTTTCTTAGGTAAGGGAACAGAGGTTGAGAGGGAACAGAGGGGGAATATAGAAATATTATAAGAAATTAGACAAAGAGAGGTAGATCATTGAATCTGCTCTTAAACCAAAAAGAATTTATAGCCATAATCTTACGTTGATAGAGATCTTTATATTTTGATGTGAAATTGAGGTTATATTTTGTTACATTGATACAGAATTTTGTATATTGATACAAGTTTAAGGTTTTTATTGGTATAAATCTTTGTATATTGATACAAAATTTAAGATTTCATTTTCTTACAACATAATACATGTATGTTTCAATCCTTAGATAGCCATTGTGTCTATGCAACTCATTTAGATATACAAGGTGTAGTCCCAGTCCTTTTAATAGCCACCATTACAAACTATTTAGGATGGTTAAATAAGACAGGTCAATAGTCAATCAAACTCATAGTCAGGTTGCACATTAGTCGGGATTGTGACATAAATATACATCCTGGGTTGTACAGGTGACAGGTAGCTGGAGGTGGGCAATGTTTGCCTATTCAGATATGCTAAGAATAGTCTTTAAAAGCATCAGAGATCCACAGAATATGGCACTTAAAGTTATTCCATTATTAAAAGGTCTTTTGGCCTGACAGCGCCCCCGTTCTACTTCAAAGAAGATGAGCATCCATAACCTCCACATGGAGATGCTTCAACTGTGGCAAGCCAGCCACTGGGCAAGAAATGCCCTAACTTCATCTGCAGACAATGCTGTCCAAAAAGGACAAATGGACACAGGAGAGTCAACCGCTAAGCTTTGCCAAGACAGAGCTAGTCCTTCACAATTCTGCTTCACTTAAGGTCTGTCAGACGTTCTGGGCCAGAAGGCTGAAGATAGACGCTCCAACATTATAAGAATGTTGTGGACTGTCTAGGCAGTCAGTTGTCTCTGTCATTTTTTTTTTAACTTTTGGAAGCTGCGTTTCTATGCTTCCTGAGTTCTCAAGTAATATTTATTCCTCAGGTCTCTGATGGGGTTGAATTTTAGATAGTTATAGTTTCACAATTAAACTTAAGTTGCTAGCATTTAAGAAGATGTTCTACAAGAATACCCTTGGCAGGGAATAGGGAGGCAAAGATTAAAACAGAGACAGAAGGAACACCCATTCAGAGCCTGCCCCACATGTGGCCCATACATATACAGCCATCCAATTAGATAAGATGGATGAAGCAAAGAAGTGCAGACTGACAGGAGCCGGATGTAGATCGCTCCTGAGAGACACAGCCAGAATACAGCAAATACAGAGGCGAATGCCAGCAGCAAACCACTGAACTGAGAACAGGACCCCCATTGAAGGAATCAGAGAAAGGACTGAAAGAGCTTGAAGGGGCTCGAGACCCCATATGAACAACAATGCCAACCAACCAGAGCTTCCAGGGACTAAGCCACTACCTAAAGACTATACATGGACTGACCCTGGACTCTGACCTCATAGGTAGCAATGAATAGCCTAGTAAGAGCACCAGTGGAAGGGGAAGCCCTGGGTCCTGCCAAGACTGAACCCCCAGTGAATGTGATTGTTGGGGGGAAGGCGGTAATGGGGGGAGGATGGGGAGGGGAACATCCATATAGAAGGGAGGGGGGAGGGGTTAGGGGAATGTTTGCCCAGAAACCGGGAAAGGGAATAACAATTGAAATGTAAATAAGAAATACTCAAGTTAATAAAGATAAAAAAAAAGAGAGAGAAAAAGAAAAAGAAGATGTTTTAGGGGCTGGAGAGATGGCTCAGAGGTTAAGAGCACTGACTGCTCTTCAGAGGTCCCGAGTTCAGTTCCCAGCAACCACATGGTGGCTCACAACCATCAGTAATGGGATCCGATGCCCTCTCCTGGTGTATCTGAAGACAGCTGCAGTGTACTCATATAAATAAAATAAATAAATCTTTAAAAAAAAGAAGAAGATGCTCTAGGTTTGAAAAGAAGTTTTTAGGATGGTAAACAAGTTAAAATAGAAAATGGTTTAGATACAGAATTGTAAACTCATTAAGATAGTATAGATCCTCAAGTAACTTACCTGTGTTACAAAATACAAATAGACTGGACTTTGAATGTAATTCATACATAGTAATTTTCATAATTTTTTCCTAATAGTTTATTACATATATTGTTTGCTACTATAAGAAAAAGAGCCTTTTTACTTAGACAAAAATGGGGAAATGTAGTGGGTTGGTCTGGTGCTGCTTGTATGCTAATGCTTAAGCTGGTTCCTCAAGATGTTACTGACGAGCAGATCATCATGTACTCAAATGATACCATGTGAACTTTCTCAATAACTTATCAATAAAAGGCTAGAGCCTGTGATTGGGCAGTGGGGGGAGAAAGGAGAGACCGGAGGTTCTAGAGGGGGTTGCAGGTAGAGGAAGAGAGAGGAGGAAGACAGAAGAGGAAGTGGCAATGGACTAGAACTGCATGGCCAGGAGAAAGAGCAAGTCACAAGACTCTTCATAGCAGGGGAATAAGTTAGACCAGCACTAGATATGCCTGATTTAGGCGTATGGTTTATAAATAAAATATCTGGATTGTGTGCCTTTTTCTTTTTACTTTCATCTCAAACAATCAACACACTTTCTGTATTTTATTTTCACCATGTATGCTATTTTAATATTACATTAACACCAGAGTTCAATATGTTGACCAGTGAGTAGGACCGATTTAAATTAGACCCTTGGCAGCTATGATGTCACCCCAGATCCTAGGAATTTCGGTGATGGTGGATGCTCCTTCAGGCCCTGTCTTCAATCTGCAAGAGTTCAGCACCACACGACTTCACTCAAGCCCTTTTGTTGTTTTCAAAAGATAAACTCAAATTGTCTGTATGCAAATCCACGAGACACTAATCATATTAATTGTGTAATTATGTATATTAATATATAATACTGTATATTGTGTATTATATGTAATTATCATATACTTTCTTTTGTTTATGTTGTCTGAAGAACAAACCCTGGTCTTACTCTGTGGCCCAAATGGGCTTCAAAGGGTTTGACTCTGAAACCACTGATGCCTCCAGTTTGTCGTATTCCTCCTGCCTCAGCCTCTCAAGCGCTGGTGACAGGTGCTGGTCATCACATGTAGCTTGCTTTCACTTACACTTTTGTTTATTGCTTCATTTTCTTAGTTTTTTCTTGTTTTCTTCCATTTATTTTTATTTCATCTGTATTTGCTACTTCTTTACTTATGAAGCATAATTTTCCATACTCAAGTAAAAAAAAAGCCCAAGGATTGGGTGTCTTTTGTATGGGTTTATTAGGGTCATAAATTCCAACGACAGATATCTTTTGCTTCTATGATGTCATCAATTATTGTATCCTCACCGGGACTTCTCCCCTTTATCTTATTGTTAACCCCCTGTGTCATGGAGATCCTGCAGCTTTGAAATTGTAGGACTGGCCCTTTCTTGGTCCCAAACATTCCCAGACCATATAGAATTGGGGGTGGGCCAATTCAGAGGCCTGGATCTGAGCCTGAGTAGTAGCTGAACTGGATAGCCCACTGACTCTAACTCTGCTCTGGCTAGGCCACCCAGGGCCACCATAGGCAGGTGATAGGGTCAGTTCTCCTGCTCCCATGCCTTCAGGACCAGCTCCACTGTGCTTCCCAATCAAGATGTGAGGCCCACTCTCCTAAGTGCTGCACCCTGTGATGGACTGGGCCATCTCTCCCACTCAATCACTTTCAGGGCTGGCTCACCCATGCCACTTTTCTGAGTGCCACAGCCAGTGGCGGGGAGAGAACCAGCACTCCTATTCTCATGACTGCACTGTCACCCACCAGGGCCAGCTCTCCTGTGCTACTTCTCTTGGGGGATGGGCTCATCTGCACTGTTACCCACCAGGACCAGCTCTACTGTGCTGCCCAGATGAAATGCAAGGCCTGCTTTCTGGAGAGCAGCTAGTAAGGGGTGGAGCCAGTTCACCCATTCTTATTACTCTGGGCCAGCTCTCTGCAGACTGCTGTGGATGGTGAGGGGCATAGGGAGAGGAGGACAGCATCCCCAGACCCCCACCCCTTACCACAGATAAGTGTCAGACCAGATATCTGATTCTCTCACCCTTGAGGCAGCTCACCTGCTCCTCCTTGACCAGGGCCAACATTACTATGTTGCCCAGGAGAGATCCAGGGTTAGCTCTCCTGAGTGCTGCAGTTAGTGAGGACCAGGGCCAGCTCGCCCACACTCATGACCTGGGGTCAGCTCTCCGAACTGTCTCAGATTGTTTGAAGGGCAAGGAGGTGGAGGGCATCTCTTCCCACCCAGACCTCTTCATGGCAGAAGGGTAGCAGGGCCAACTCTCCCTCACTCTGTCCTCAGGGCTGACTCAACCATGCCTCTTAGTCCAAGGCCAGTACTACTGTGCTGCCCAGGAAAAGTACAGGGCCCATTCTCCCAGTGCTGCAGCCCATGAGGTTGGAGGACAGGGAAGGTGGGTGCAGGGGTGAGTGGCTTCACCACTGCATTCATGTCACTCCATGGCAAATGAAGGGGTCAGATCTCCCATACTCACACCCTTAGGGCCCTCTCACCGACATCCGTGCCACCAGAGCCAGCTCCACAGAGCTTCCTGGGCAAGGCACAGGGCCTGTTCTCCCAAGTGCTGCTGTTGGTGAGAGGTGGGACCAGGTCTCCAGAGCACCTCATCCAGGGAGGTGCAAGACCAGTTATGCAGAGCCTCTGGACAGCCACATGGTCTCCAGTGTCTGTGTAAATGAGGGACATCCCATGTTTTCCAATGGCAATATGAACCAGGGATATCGGCACCAACCCCTGGGCTGGGTAATCACGGAATATCAACATTCTGAAGACAATCTAAGTTGAGTAACAGACATTCTTAAGACTAGCTCGGTTTAACAGATTTAATGAGCTCTATGAGGAAAGGTTTGGGGGCAAGAGTTTCTGGAAAATGATGCCTTAGAGTGATTCAGTCTTACCAGGAGGAGATGAGGCAATGGTCAAGACTGAAATAGAGCCCAGGTATTCTGGACTTTCCTTTCTCAAACACCAACTCCCCGTCTTGAGCAAGCTTGAAGACTGCTCTGAAAAGACATAATTATTTCTTTGCTTCTAGGTGTATATTCCAGCACCCTCGGCATAGAGAAAAGCTCTGTTTGGTTACTTGTGTATTGCTGTGTGTACCAACTTAATGTCTTCATAGGGCAACAAACCAACCAACACAAATATTAATAATAATGACATTTGCAATTGCTTAGTATCCCCATTCCCTGTTCATTTTGAGAGTCAAGTCCCCTGAAAATATTCAACTCTAAATGAGGATATGAACTTTTTGTAGAATTGTCAAATGCTTCAGCCTGCCAACTCTTCTCTCTTATATTTAAATGCCCAGTTTTTAAAATTTCTAAATTATTATCATCCTTGTGTAATATTTATAGAGAGTTGCAGAAAAAGAAAATATATATCCCTAATTAGTAGCTAATTTGTTTTATTTTGTGTAGACTACAACTGCTATCTAATTCTAATTCCTTGTTGGTTTTGTCTCCGAAGAAACATAGATGGAGCCCACTCCCACAAGCAACCCCACTGGACAAGCAGGCCAGGGAAGCAGGTGGGCTGGCTACCTTTAGATCTTCTCTTACTCTCTCTCCTCCAAATCCAATCCCCTAATCTCAAGCCCAGTTCTGAAGCTGACCACCTGCTTCTGCTTCTCTCTTCCCCCGCCTCCTTCTCCAGCAGATCACACAGATCTTCTCCTACAGGTTTCCTCACTTCAGCCCTTCATCTCAGCTGCCAACCCCTACAGGCATTCCCTGGGAACGCACAGCTATTCTAGCCAGCAAAGTAAGTAGACAAACTCTTTATTTTTCCTCTTCTCCAAGTCTGATATCATCCCCACCTCTTTTAACTGATCACCTGCTGTGGTCTCGCATCCCTCTCTGCCCCCATTCTCAGGGGAACAAGGAGGTCCTGTTTTTACACACTTCTTCCCTCCTTCCTGTGGACCATCTCAGAGCACCACCCTTCCAGCTCATCTCCATTTTAAAGTGTAAATTCCCAAACCTAGAAACACATTCTGCCCGGAAGGCCCAGTGCCCACACCTGGCAAAATCCCAGAAGCAATCGCTACAGGTAACTCACAGCCACTACACTTTCCTAAGAACCAGAGAGGGCAAGAGAAACCAAGGACAGGAACATCCACCCAATAAAAACAAGATTAGACACAAGCACCTAGAATTACAATCTTCCCAATTCCAGATGCCTGGACTCCAGTGTAAAGACACAATCAAAAAGAGTCAGAACAATATGTCCCCACAAGAGTCTATCAACCCAATACAGAGGCACTGGGGAATGTAATACAGCTGAGCACAAGAAAAGGACTTTACAATAGCCTTTGTGACTATGTTAGAAGTCCTTAAGGAGAAAAATTCTTTAAAAACCCATTAAAGGAGTTTTAAAAACATAAATAAATAGTGGGATGAAAAGAAAAAAGAAGAGTTGAAGACATAAACATGGAAATAGAATCAAGAAAGAACCAAAACCGAGAGAAAACTGAAAATAAAAAATTAGAAACTCAAACAGAAACCTCAGAGGCAAGCGTCACCAACAGAATGCAAGAGACAGAAGAGAGAAACCCAAGCATTGAAGACAAGATAGAAAGCATAGGTAGCTTGATAAAAAAAAGAAAGGAAGAAAGAAAGAAAGAAAGAAAGGAAGGAAGAAAGAAGATATCCAGACACATCCAGTAAATTTGAGACACCATGAAGAGACAAATCATGAATAATAGAAATAGAAGAAGGGGACAAAACCCAGGTCAAAGGCAAAGAAAATATTTTTAATAAAATCATAGAAGAAAATTTCCCTAACTTAAAAAAGGAGGTGCCTTTCAAGATATAAGGAGCATGCAGAACACCGAATAGACTAGACCAGAAAGGAAATTCCCTATAGCACATAATAATCACAAGCCTAAATGTATAGAACAAAGAAAGAATATTAAAAGCTGCAAAGGAAAAAGACCACCTATAGTGGGAGACTTATTAGAATAATACCTGACTTTTCAATGGAGACACTGAAAGCCAGAAGGACCTAAGAAGATGTTCTACAGACTGCAAGAGACTGCAGATGTCAGCCTAGGCTATACTCAGCAAAACTTTCAATCACAAGAGATGGAGAAAGAAGACATTCCATAATAGAGTCAAATTAAACAGTATCTACTTACGAGTATAGAATTATAGGAAGGTACTTTTAGGAAAACTTTAACCTGAAGAAATTAACCACGCCCAAGAAAACACAAGAAATAAGTAATATTAGACCAGCAAATCAAGAAAATAATGAGAAACAATAAAAACTGCTTATTGATAAATTTAGACAATAATGGTCTCAATTCCCTAATGAAAAAAAACACTAATAGAGTAGATGCGAAAATTGGACCTATTCTTCTGATGTGTTCAAGAAAAACACCTTAACATTAAGGATAGACAGCATCTCAGAGTAAAGGATAGACAATGGTATTTAAAGCAAACAGACTTAAGACAGAGGCAGGACTAGCCATTTCAATATCAGACAAAATTAGACAAAAAGGAATCAGAAGAGTCAGGGAAGGATACTTCATGTTCATCAAAGTAAAAATCCAACAAAAGGATTCAACAATTCTTAACATCTACGCACCAGACACAGGACATCCAAGTGTTTAAAAGAGAGACTACTGCAGCTTAAGCCACATCTTGACCCTCACACAGTGAGAGTGGGTAACTTCAATACTCCACTCTTGCCTAGAGACAGAGAAAGCTAACATACTATAATCCAAATGGTCCTATCAGATATTTACAGAACATTTCACCCAAACACGCTGGACTATACCTTCTACTCAGAACCTTATGGAACTTTCTCCCAAACTGACCACACACTTGGTCACAAAGTAAGTCTCAACAGATATAAGAAAATTGATATACCATCCTGCATCCTATCTGACCACCATATATTAAAGTGGTATATCAACAAGAGATATAAGGAAGTTCACAAACTCATGAAAACTGAATAACTTTTTATTGAATGAAAAAAAAAAGGATCAAAACAAATTAAGGAAGAAATGTAAAGGTTCTTAGATTTGAATGAAAATGAAAACACAACTTACCCAAACTGATGAGGACACAAGAGAGGCAAGTTCATAGCACTAATTGCCTATATTAAAAAATTGGAGATATCTCATATTAATAACTTAATAGCACATCTAAAAGCTCTAGACCAAAAAGAAGAAACAATATGCAAAAGGAGTAGATGGGAGGAGATAATGAAACTTAGGGCTGAAGTCAATAAATTAAAAACAACAACAAAAACAATACGAAGAATCAATGAAATAGAGAGTTGATTCATTGAGAGAATTAATAAGATTGACAAACCCGTGTCCAAATTAACTAAAAGTCAGAGAGATCCAAATTCATAGAATTAGCGGTGAAAAGAGGGACAATAACAAAATACATGAAGGAAATTTATAGAATCATAAGGACATACTTTAAAGCCCTACACTCCACTAAATAGGAAAATACAAAAGAAATGGATAATTTTCTCAATAATACCACCTACCAATGTTAAATCAAGAGTAGATAAGCAATTTAAACACACCTATAATACCTAGTGAAATGGAACCAATAATAAAATTCTAGCAGTCAAAACATTCCAGGAATTTTACCAGAATTTCAAAGACCCCAATACTCCTTAAAGTATCGCACAAACTAGAAAGAGAAGGAACATTGCTCCATTCATTTTATGAGGCTACAGTTACCCTGATACCTAAGCCATAGAAAGACCCAACAAAGAAAGAGAATTGCAGATCAATTTCCTTTAAGTTCATTAATGAAAAAATTCTCAAAAAAATTTTTGCAAACCAAGTCCAAGAATGCATTTGAAAGTCCATCTACTATGATCAAATAGACTTTATCCTAGTTCGATATATGTAAATTGATAAATATAATATTCCATATTAGCAGAATAAAAGATAAAATCATATGATCGTCTCGTAAGATTAAGGAAGGGCCTTTGAAAAAAATCTAACACCTCATTATGATAAAAAGACATACTGATAAAAGATAAAGATTAGGGGTTAAAAAACATAGTGAAACATAATAAAGGAAATTTACAGCAAGCCCATAGCCAATATCAGCTTAAATAGAGAAAAAACCTTCAAAGCATTTCCATTAAAACCGGAACAAGACAAGGCTATCCACTTTATTCATAGTTACTCAATAGAGTACTTGAAGTTTTAGCTAGAGCAATAAGACGACAGGATACCAATAAGGTATAAATAGGAAGGGGAGAAGTCAAAGTATTTTTATTTGGGGGAGATGTAACAGGATGCCTAAGTGACCCTAAATATTTCATCAGGAAACTTTCAGCTTTGTAGCAGAACAAAAAAATTAACTCACAGAAATTAGGAGCCCTCCTACATACAGACGAGAAACGGACTGAGAAAGAAATCAAGGCAACAACACCTTTCCCAACAGCCGCAAATAGTATTAAATATTGTTGAGTAGCTCCAGCCAGGGAAGTGACATTGAAGAAAGAAACTGAAGAAGCTATCAGAAGATGGAAAGAGCTCCCATGTTCATGAACTAGTAGGATTAATAGAGCAAAAATGGCCATTCTACCAAAAGCAGTCTACAGAGTCAATGCAATCTCCATCAAAATTCCACAGACTCCTTCAGAGATCTTGAAAGGACAACTTTCAACTTCATGTGGAAACACACACACACACACACACACACACACATACACACACATACACACACACATAAACACACACACATAAACACACACACATACACACAGACACACACACACAGACACACACACACAGACACACACACACACACACACACACACACACACACACACACACACACACACACAGAAGCAAACCAAACCAAACAATCAGGTTAACTAAAACAATGGTGAATAATACAAGAACTGCGGCGGAAGGGGTTACCATCCCCCATCTAAAGTTGTACAACTGATCTATCTATAGTAATAAAAACAGCCTGGTGTTGGCATAACAATAAAGTCAACTGGTGAAATCAAATTGAAGACCCAGACTTAAATCCATACACATATGGACACCTAATCTTTTAAAATTAAAAAACAAACCCAGAAACACAAACAGCTGCATGTAGAAGAACACACATAGATAACATCTGGATCAAAGACCTCAACGTAAAACCAGACACACTGAACCTCACAGACGAGGAAAATAGCCTTAAACTCAGTGGCGTGGAATAAAAATTTTCTGAATGGAACACCATTAGCACAGGCACTAAGATCAACACTTAGTAAATGGGACCTCACGAGACCGAGACGCTTCTGCATGGCCAAGGACACTGTCAACTGGGTAGGGCAGCAGCCTACAGGACAGGAAAGAAAAATGTACCAACTGTGTATATGATAGAGGGCTAATATCCAAAATATGTAAAGAACTAAAAAACCCTGGATATCAAGAAAACAACCTAATTAAGATATAGGATATAGAGCTAACCTTTCTTTCTTTCTTTCTTTCTTTCTTTCTTTCTTTCTTTCTTTCTTTCTTTCTTTCTTTCTTTCTTTCCTTCTTTTCTTTCTTTCTCTCTTTCTTTTTGGAGAGAATTCTCAAATGGATGGATACTCAAATGGGTGAGGCAATCTTGAAGAAATGGTCAACATCCTTAGTCATCGGGGAAATGCAAACCCAAACTACTTTTGATATTTTATCTTCCATCCGTCAGAATGGTCAAAATCAATTTAAAAGCTGACAGCTGAGGCTGGGGAGGGTGTGGAGTGAGGGGAACACGCACCCATAGATGGTGGGAGTGCAACCTTGTACAGCCACTATAAAATTCAGTGTGGCAGTCACTCAGGAGAGTGGGAATCAATCTACCTCAAGATCCTATTATACAGCTCTTGGGCATTGTCTTAGTCAGGGTTTCTATTCCTGCACAAAACATCAGGACCAAGAAGCAAAATAGGGTGGAAAAGGTTTATTCAGCTTACATTTCCACATTGCTGTTCATCACCAAAGGAAGTCAGGACAGAAACTCATGCAGGGCAGGAACTTGAAGGCAGGAGTCGTAGGGGTGCTGCTTACTGGCTTGCTCCCCCCTGCTTGCTCAGCTTGCTTTCTTATAGAACCCAGGACCACCAGCCCAGGGACGGCACCACCCACAATGTGATAGGCCCTCCCCGCTTAGTCACTAATTGAGAAAATGCCTTACAGCTGGATCTCATGAGGGTGTTTCCTGAAGGGAGGCCCTTTCTCTGTGATAACTCCAGCTTGTGTCAAGTTGACACACAGAACCAGCCAGTACAGGCATCTACCCCAAAGGAGGCTTTATCCTACCACAAAGACACTTATTCAACTATATTCACTGCTGCTATAATAACCAGACTATAATAACCAGAAATTGGAAACAACCTAGATATCCTTCAATAGATGAATGAATAAACTGTGATTATTTATACAAAGGAATTTTACTCAGCCTTTAAAAAAATGAGACCATGAAATTTATAGGTAAACAAATGGAACTAGAAGAGAAAATCATCCTGTGTGAAATAACCCAAGACCCAGAAACACAAGTATGGCATGGGTTCACTTGTATGTGAATATTAGTTGTTAAGTCATTGTTAAGTAAGCTATACAGTTCATAGCTTACTATGTTCATGTAGTTATTAAAGTGCACAGTAAAGGACTAGTGGGGAGGTTTGGAACTCCCCAGATAGGGAAATTAGAATAAATAGTTATGGATGGATGAGGGGAAAGGAACTGGAAAGGGAGGATCAAATGGGGAGGAGGAGGCAAGAGGGGGACAAGGGAGGGAATATAAGGAGGTAAGGACAATCTGAGGGGTTCTATAGAAACCTGGTACAAGGGAAGCTTCAGAAAATACATATGCATATGAAGGCAACCTTAATGAAATCATCAAATAAGGGGAGAGAGCACCACAACAGAACATCTCTTATCACCAAATGAAGCTCTCCGTATGACAAATGGTTTACATCTAATGGAGTTCTTGGCGAAGGGGTCCAATGGCAACCCCCAAAACTATAGGATGCTCTCCATAAACTGATGGTACAGTCCTGTTGCTGACGATAACACCTATATAACTCATTGAACACGGAGAGGTTGAGTTTGCGCCTATGTAGAGCCTTTAACCTTACTGCCTAATGTTCATAGTACTAGGAGTTATTCTGCACCCTGCCTGAGGAGAAAGGTAAACACCAGCCCAGAGCTAAACCCCTCAATCTACAACGATGACCTGCCTACAAGATACATTGGCGCAACAGCTGTACTCTGTGGGAGTAACCAACCATCATCAGTTTGACTTCAGGCCATTCCACGAGATAAAACCCCAACCCCATGCTGCTCATGTGTCTAAGAACCTGAGGGTAGATAGGCCATGGAGCTAGGGGGAAACCAAATACTACTCACTGTCCTGCTAAAGAAACATAGCACTAAAATGGTGACTCTTACTAACATCCCGCTCTATACTCTATATAGTGCCTGGCTCAGTCATTTCCACAGGAGCTCTTACAGCAGATGGGAACAAACACAGAGAGACCCGCAGCCGGACATTAAGTAGCCAGTGAGCGACTCTGGAGCACTCACTTTCCTAGGGGAGGTCTCCATCGAATTCTTCTCAGTGCTCAGGGAACTCTGTAGAAGAGGAGACAGAAAAAGTATAAGAGCCGGAGGGATTGGAGGTCACCAAGGAAGCGTGGCTTTCTAAATACAGCCCAACCAATGCACATATGAAGTGACAACACACTGCAGCAGGGTGCAGAGGGACGGCATGGGTCACGTGGTGTCCTAGAGATGAGGGAAGTGGATGCACACCCCACCCCTACTCCTGATCCTGAAGCGATCTGAGAGAGAGAGAGAGAGAGAGAGAGAGAGAGAGAGAGAGAGAGAGAGAGAGAGAGAGAGAGAGAGAGTCTCACTGGGGAAACAAAGCACTCTTAAGGGTAGGCCCCGTGCTCAGCAGTAGGTGGCTAACCCAAAATGAACTGAACGATCTCCTTTGGAGATTTTCTGTCTGCCAGATCTGTCCTTTGTGTACACATTACGGTTTCTGGTTCCGTGTTCCTACAGGATTCGTGTGCATGCAAATCTGTGTGTCTCTGCATCGGTATATGTTTCTTGTGCCTTTTCTTCGTCTCTTCTCCCCCATTTGTTTGTTTTGCCCTACTCGAATCTGTTTGTTTCCGTTTTATCTTACTGTCTCTTTATTTATTCTATTATTATTCCTGAGATGCCTCTCCGTTTTCTGAGGAAAGACACAGAGGGTGTGCAACCAGATGGGAAGGGATGGGAAGTGAGGCAGAATTCAGAAGTCGGGGGAATGGAAATCAAATGTTTTGTGTAAGAAAATCCTATTTACAATAAAAGAAAAGAATAAAGAAGGTAAACAGAAACATAGGTGGGGTGACTTTGTGTGTACTGTGCGAGACACACACTACCTGGCTATGACTTGCTTTCCTACTCTGATTTTATTTCCATGCAAATTCCTATTTATGAGAGAGCATTTGTGTGTTTGTGTGTGTGTGTGTGTGTGTGTGTGTGTGTGTGTGTGTTTGTGTTAATACATGCCTGGTTTTTCATAACTTCTAGCCAACTAAACTCATGTCCTTAAATCTCACGGCAGTCTACCCATTGAGCCATCTCCCCTTTTATTTTAAAAACTGTTATCAGCTGGGTAGTATTGAGAAAGGTCTTTCCATATTCATTACATCTATGGAATTTCTTTCCTGCAAGACTTTTCTGATATCCGTTGACTTCTGGCAAAGAGTATTCCACATTCAATATTTTTATGATTTTTTTTTCTTTTCGAGGTGAGCTTCCCCATGGGTAGTAAAGGATGATTTATGGCAGAAACTCTCCCCACACACTTTATATTCATACAGTTTGTCACTTTCGAGAGAAGCTTGATGGCTGGTGAGGTGTGTCTTCCACAAAAGGGGTCTCCACTGTTATTCCATTCATAGAGTTTCTTCTAAGTGTCGTTGCTCTGGTGGGCAGCAATTCTGCCTTAGGGCATAAGGCGTACTTCAGACACACATAGGGTTTTCACCTTGCGTTCATCCTCTGATGCACTGTAAGATCTAATTCGCTACTAACGGTTGTCTCACATTCAAGAAGTTCAGAAAATTTCTCCCCAGGACATGATTCTTGATATTTAGTGACATTAGACATTTGATATAAATTTTTCTTCACTTTTTGCCAGTGAGTATAAGTGTGTCACAGGATCCCCGCATTTCTTAGGCTTACTGGTCTGAATTCTTCTGTGGGTAATAATGTTCTAGTGATTTTTGTCTTATTGTTGGAAGTGTTCCCTTTCTCCTGTGTTCACAACCCTGCTGAACAGGTTCAATTTTGGGGAGGCTGAAGGAAAAACTCAGGACATCTTGGGTATACTTACCAAGATGGCAAGGCATAGAAACGAACTCTAGTTTTCACAGCAAGGCTTTAGCTGACCCATAAGGTCTCAGGCAGTGAGAAAACAATAAAGGCGCATCCTTGAATTTCATAATTAGGAGCCAGTGAAGGCTGAGGGCTCACATTTTTCTGTGGCTCTGAGAGAAAGGTTTCTTATTTTAATGAAGGATGTTTTTGTTTCTATTTCTGTTAAATCAGGGGGACGGCTGTGATATTTAAACAAGCTTCTAGACTCTTGTGTTTTAAACATTTGAAGACAAATGGCCAGGAAGCAAGGCAGCCTACTTTTCATAGTCGTGATCATTTTTAGTCATCCTTATTTTTAATTTTGAACCTGTGTTAGGAGTTATCAGGGGACTGTGGAGGTTTGAATGAGAGATGTCTCCCACGAGCTCCTATACTTGAACACCTGCTTTCCAGTTGTGGGTGCTATTTTGAGCTGCCAGGAAAACGTTAGGAGGCGGAGCCTTGCTAAAGGGAAGTGAGACTCCAAGTACCAGCTTTAAGGAATCAGAGAAAGGACAGAAAGAGCTTGATGGGGCTCAAGACACCATATGAACAACAATGCCAACCAACCAGAGCTTCCAGGGACTAAGCCACTACCTAAAGACTGTACATGGACTGACCCTGGGCTCCAACCTCATAGGTAGCAATGAATAGCCTAGTAAGAGCACCAGTGGAAGGGGAAGCCCTTGGTCCTGCCAAGACTGAACCCCCAGTGAACGTGATTGTTGGGGGGAGGGCAGTAATGGGAGGAGAATGGGGAGGGGAACACCCATACAGAAGGGGAGGGGTAGGGGTTAGGGGGATATTGGCCTGGAAACCAGGAAAGGTAATAACAATTGAAATGTAAATAAGAAATACTCAATTCAATAAAGATGGAGAAAAAAAAAAGAATTAAAGCCTGGGAGGGGGGTAGAGAGATGACTCAGAGGATAAGAGCACTGACTGCTCTTCCAGAGATCCTGTGTTCAAATCCCAGCAACCACATGGTGGCTCACAGCCATCTGTAATGGGATCTGATGCCCTCTTCTGGTGTGTCTGAAAACAGCTACAGTGTATTCTTTTTTAAAAAAGAGTTTGAGCCTCAAGCCTCTTCCTGCCTGCCTCCTCTCCCCACCCTCTGCTGTCTTTTCAGTCTTCTGTGTAGAGAAAAATGGTGTCTGCCTGTTTCCTGTCTCTCTCCTGCTTCCTGTCTCTCCTACTGTTATTGATTTGATTCCTCTGGACTCATAACCTTTCTTCCTGACGTTGCTTTTGGTCATGATACTTTATCACAACAGCAGAAAGGTAACTAATACAGCCAGATCTCGGCTTTGGATTTTTCCTAGCTCTGAAACCGTTCATAAGTGAGGATAAGGGCTGGAGAGATGGCTCAGTGGGTAAGAGCACTGACTGCTCTTCCAGAGGCCCTGAGTTCAATTTCCAGCAACCACATGGTGGCTCACAACCATCTGTAATCAGATCTAGCGCCCTCTTCTGGCCTGCAGGCAGAAGGCTGTATGATGTATACATAATAAATAAATAAATATAAAAAAAATAAGAGGATAATAGGTACATTCATCCCACAACACTGTTCAGAGAATGGAAACCTTGACACATTCCTTATAATAGATAATTTGTGAAAATAAAAATCTGTCTTGTCTGCTCATTTGTAGTATCTAGTCGTCCTATTTCTTCTTATCAAATTGGTTGGGGAAGAGTTGGTGAAACAATGTTGAAGAGTTAGTTATAGCAAGCTAATACCTCGTTCTTTAAAAATTAGAATTGTAGCCTGGGTCTTGAGTCCTGGCTACTTACATGGAGTCTGAGGCAGGAGGATCACCAGTTCAAGTCCTACCTGGGACAAACTAGTGGAATTTGCATCCTAAAGTCCAAAAGGGTTATATCATTGGTCAAGCACGCATAAGACCTTTCATTTCCCACTGCTACAAATTAAAATAAATTATGATGGGAATTTGGATCCTCTGGGAGAGAAGCCAGTGTGCTTAACTACGGGCTCATCTTTCAGGTTATTTCACTTTCAAGTATCATAGGAAGGTTTCCTTTTATTCCTACTTTACTGAATGTGGTAGTTAATTTTGATTGTTAACTTGTTGGGTCTTAGAATAATCATGGGAACATAACTCTGAGTATATCTCCAGAGAGATTCAGGAGAGGAGAGAAGACGCATCCTGAATGTGGATGGCACCATCTCCATAGGCTGGAGTCCTGGACTGAATCAAAAGCAGAAAGGGACTGAGCCCCAGTGTTCACCTTTCTCTGCTTCCTGACTCACATGACCAGCTGCCTCAGGCTCTCTTGGCCATGCCTTCTCCATCATTATGTTCTATGCACTCAGACTGAGTTTGAGCCAAAATAAACTTTCTTCCTTACATAAGTTTCTCTTGTCAGGATTTGTCTCTCCAGTGAGGACACTGGCTATGTTTGTCATGAGTAGGTCTAAGTTTTATCAAATGCTTTTCCAGTATCAAGAGAGGATCACGACACACTTCTCTCTTAATTTAAAGCAACATATTATCCCATGGTTGCCTTCCTAGGATAATATCCTTTTAATAGCCCAGTAGACACAGTCAGATGATAGGTTGTTTAAGATCTTTAGTGTATAAATGATAAATTAATCATGCCCAGGATAGGCCGTCAGTAGCTATAGGAACTGTAATTCATTACTACAGAAGGAGCTTATTGGCTGTGAGGCATACTCAAAGGTTGGCAACTTTTCATTCTTAAAATGTGTGAGCTCCCCACACCCAGTCCAAGAACTCTGCTGCCTGTAGCAGGTAATTTAACAGTGGTGTGCACAACAAAGGGGCTTTGTCACCTTGGGGGGCTGTGTGGTGCCCCCCCCAGAGTAGACTGGGAGGTTGCATAGTCCTAAGAGCACCATGGGTGGCTTGGGGTTTCTGGTCTTTAGGTAATCAAGTCCCTGCATCCTCTTCTGCACCTGCTTCCAGATGAAGGAAATCAGCTAGACTTCACTATTGGTCTAATTCTAAGAAAAATATAAAACTAAATCCAAGGCCAAGATTGTTCCAGTCTTTGGTATATGGGTGTCTCCTGGTTGACAAACTTCCTCCAGTATGAGATGGAGTCATTCAGAATGCTGATCATCTGAAAATAAAACTCAATGTCGTGTGTGTGTGTGTGTGTGTGTGTGTGTGTGTGTGTGTGTGTGTTGTGTTTGTCCATGTTGAAAGACAGAGGAGGAGGTCAATATTGCTTATTTTTTTAAAGATACTCTCCACCTTAAATTTTGAGACCAGGTCTCTCACTGAGCCTAAAATCCATTGATTAGGCTAAGCTGGCTGGCCAGCAGGTTCATGGGATCCACATCTTTTCCTTCCCAGTACTTGGGTTAAACTTTACTCTTTACATGGATACTGGAGATCAGAAATCAAGTTCTGGGCCTTGTGTAGCAATCACTTTTCTGCCTGCGACAACTTACCAGACCATGATCCTATTTTTAGAGGGCGATTTGTATTAATATGTAATCTGCACATACCTAAAATGTGACACTGTTAATTTCCATCTAGTACCAGCATGCATGAATTGCTATGTATTATATTTCTGCTAATTTATAACATTTTTATTTTCAAAAAAGTGTAACTAACTCCCTCCATGTAATAAAACTGGAGGTTTGAAGAAGCAAACTGACAAAGTAAGTGTGAACTGTGAGTCAGAAATTTTGCTATGCTCTGAGGATATAAAGATTGAAGTTCAAGCCGGAGGAAGGGAAATTCTAGAGACTGGATCTTATTGTCCTTGTTCGTCTCTGTGGACTTTCCGTAGCTTGACAGGATAGGGAGGCTATAAATATTGACCAGTAAACGAAGGGAGATTTGCCAACAGTTAACTACAATATCTTTTATGAGTAGCAGGGCTGAATCATGGAAACTAGCTATCCCTACAGAAGGAAGAAAAATAGTTCCCTTAGGTTGCGTGGAGGTGACAAGGGTACAGGCAGTGGGAACTAGTTTGGGACTTGGAATCTCAGCAGAGTTAACCCTTCTAAGGAATGAGTCAGATTGCAAGGCATGGTGTCCAGGAGGCAAGGAAGGAAGGAGAAGAATATAACAGAAAGAAGGTGTGCTAAACTAGCCTATGCTAGCAGAAGGGGAAAGAGAAAAGAGGGCGGAGAAATGGAGTCTCTAGAAATCTAGGGAAAGTCAATTTCCTGCTTTTCTCTATGCGAAGACTATATAAAAAAGGAGGTTGGGACTCTGTCCTGAGAAACTGTTGGGCTTATGGAGCAAGAAAGACTGAACAGCTACAGGAAAGGAGCTAGAACACAGGTCTTACTTTTGTAACTAGCAGCACGTCCTAGCCTTTTGTACTCCGCCCCTCCAAAAAGAGGTGAGATTCAATGCTTGTAGTTAGAGGATTTTGAGAGCTCTTAGTGGAATTCTAGTTTATCTACCATCTTTGTAAATTAACCATATACACTATCGCTGTGTTTTCCATAAGAATATAAAAGGCAAAAAATTGGTTGAGTTGGTTATATGGCTACAGAAATATTTAGCTGAGTGAGCTTTAAAAAGCTAGTCTTTGGATTTCATTGATTTCCCAAGAGACCCTTTCAACATCTATTTAAATCACTAATTGTTGTTGAAAGGAAGAGGAAAGAGGAAGGAGAGGGAGAAGAAGGAAAATGAATTTCCTCTAGATCATGCTGGTCATGCACGAATCAGCCAAGTATTTCCATACTGTAACGAGCCCTGTCTCTAAGAATTAGTCCTGCGGAGTATTATTTTAATTCACTGAAAAACAGCGAAACTTCGTGTTCGTAGGTAGGTGAAAACAATGAATGAAACATCCAGGGGGTCCTGAAAAAAAAAGGTAACCATTCAAACTTTGGAATGAGTTCGCTCACCAGGCCAGCTAAGCTGTATAAAATGTGTCAAGTCATCATTCTGACATTCATCCTCACACCACAATTTCTTATTGTCATCCCTCTGTAATGTAGGGGAGCCAGGAATGTGTTTTTGAAAGTTGTGTATGAGAAAGGAGATATGTTTGGACTCAAGAGACAGTCTCCTGAAGTAATGAAAAAGAAAGCAGCCAGATAAGCAAGAGGAGTTATGGCCCGTCATGTTCTCCAAGCAATTTTTCGATCAACAGTGATTGTGTTGGTCTTAACCAGAACATGGATTTTCATAGCAGATATCTTTTGTCCTGACTGCTTTAGTCATGTTCATAGGCCCATTGAGAATCCGAGCTGTCTCCCATTCGTGCTAAAAGGATGCAGAGGGCCAAAATGCTTGCAGTTGAGTCCAAATACCCTGCTCTCGCCTTGGACTTCCTATTCCCTTCATCTAAATGCTTCAACTCCACAACCAGCATGTCTGGGCAGCACTAGACTCGCTTCCCCTTCTTCTTCGGCAAACACAGCCTGCCATTTTCTAGATGAGAAACAGGAGAAAATCCCAGTGTAATAAACGGTTTCAGGACTCTGGTCCCTGTTTAATCTAATCACGGCAGATAAGGTTGATTACGTGGCTGGAACACTACTGAATAAACACGCTTATTCAGGAGTAACTAACCATCAGACAGTATTATGCAATGTGAAAGAACGGCTCGGCTTCATCGGTTTCCATGGAAACCACAGCGAAGCGTGAAAGAGTTAAAAATACTGCTATTTTTCCCCCCTTCTTCCTTCCCCTGTGCATTTAATAGATTGTTTATACTCCCATGATGTTTGCGGTAGCTTAAAAAACACTACTGCACTCATTAAAGAGTTATCTCATTCTTAATGGTTAAAAATATTGGGACTATCTTCATAACGAAACACAGGCTGGCATTGCTTTTCTGAGGTATTTGGAGAAAGAAACGGATGCTTGGATCGATGGAGGCCGCATGCATTTGCATGCGCCGTTGCTTATTCAAAGCTTAGGTGCCCTTCCGTGCAAGGTTCATGTGCCACAGATGTAGCCTTTCTCCCTTCCCCAAAACAAAGACAGCGGCGATGCTAAGAGAAAAAGAAAAAGTCAGAGAGTTACAGGCAAATGCTTGAGCCCGGCCTGAAGAAGCTTCCTGTGGAAAGCAGATATTATTACCAGAGGGGAGCGGGGGACCGGAGGCTGGGGTTTTGTCTTCTGCAGGGCCCTGCCTGGCTTGCTAGCCTCTGGGATGCTCTAGCTGTCAAAATTGCAGGAAGGAGTGGAGGGTGCCGCGACCACCGTGGTCCATCTCTGATTTGCTGTTTAGATGTTTACTTCACTTTTATCCCCTGGGATAGATAAGGAATAAGGTCAAACATGCCCACTTTTCTGAATTGCAAGTCACATCTTAAGATGTCCTCAAGGAATCCGGTTATTTTTTAAAATCTCTGTTTGATGGCTAATCCCCCTCTCCCCAGATGGCCGTAAGAAATCCAGAGCTGAACGCCAGAAATGTATTGTTCTCTCCCTACTTTTTTTTTTTAAACCTCCCGGTAACTTCTGTGTGTTTTTATTTCCCCTGAGGGTTGGCTTTTTAATCAGATAGTCCGTGGAGGTCTTTTCTCATAGGAAGGTGTTCATGTATTTTGAATTTCTACTTCCTCATTCACCGGCAGTGGATCTTTGATTCTTACCTTCAAGACCAATAGTGGGGAAAGCATTATCATTCTAGGCTTAGGACAAGGTTACTGTATCCCTTAAAGGGAAATTAAATACGATTTAAGCATCTTAGAACCAACCTTCTCTTAATTGGCCCGCACATATTGTTATTCTCAAATGTGTGTAAAGCCTCCTCCGTTTGACTCTACTCTCCAGGAAGGCTTCTCCAGTGAATGAATGGGGAGACACATTTTTGAGGCTGTGGTACAATTCCAGGGGGGAAGGGAAGCTGCCACTGTCTCTCTCCCTAGAGCTTAAACTCACCACAGAGCAAGGGCTTAGAGTTGCCCTCTGAAGTCAGACAGATTTAATAATGCAGGAAGAAAAGCCAATGCAAATAGAAGCTTTGACCCACTGTATCGGAAGGATTGACCCATTAGCTCTGGAGTAAACCCCCTGGTCTTCAGTACACTCTATTTCAGCTTTGTCCCCAATTCCTCATCTTTCTTATACAAATGAAGGAGTGTTTAAAAACAAAAAACAAAAAACAAAACAGTCTTCTGTACACCAAACCCTTTCATCCATCCTTCAAGTAACACTTCAAGACAAGTGTCACCAGCCATATTTTATCAGGCAGAAATGGGGAGGGGGACACATTAATACTTTGCAAAATGATCTCTGTGGAAGTTGGTTTTGTGTGCAGGCCAACACATCTTTAAATATCAGTTTAGTGACTCAGGAAGGTTTTAAGGCTCCCAACTCTAAGGAGAACATCTAGAGAAAGTTATGGAATAATTTTGGAAAAGGCTTGCCAATGAGGTGTCCTGATAAGAAATGTCTTCAGCCTGGATCCTTGGACTTTGACCCCACCAATTGGATACTTTAGTTGTGACTATAGTTTCACAGCCAATCTATATACCACATTTATTCTTAAGATGACCCAAATGATAGGTGTTAAAGCATAATATTCATTTATTGGTGTGAAAACTCATATAGCTATTTCCCACTTGAATTAGCCTTTGAAGGAATGTACTAGTCTGGAGGTATTTCTATTCTGAAATGTGGATATCTGAGTCCTCCAGTCTGCACTCTGATATGTTCTCTGGTACACAACTAGAGTGAAATAATTTTATCTGTCCAGCTACTTATTTTTAGCATGTCATAGCAGAACATTTTGTTCTATGGTAGTTTTTGAGCAATGGGGTCACTTGCCAAGATGTTGTCTTGTCAAAACTATCCTGGTTTATGCTTGAGCAGCCCTAACAAGGTAAAAGTCCATCTTTTACAATGTTTTGAAGAGAATAAGTGCAGAACCATGTCTAATTGAGTACAGGGAAGAAACCTGTGGCCCTTCTGTCAATCTTGGGAAATCCACTCTGTAGCACCCAGCATTCTAGTACCACCAGGAGAACATCAATACCCCGATACATTTGAGTTTATGGATCCAAAGCAATGAGGGATGTGGTATCCTAACTAATGGGTGTCTAAAAAAGCAAGGAAAATTCAGTGGTACCCTAGCACTCTGGAGAAGGACAGAATTAGGTAAGATCTGGATAAAGCAGTGCCTTGAAATATTCACAGCCAAGTGGAGTTTTATAATGGGGTCAATATCTGGTCTGGACTGAATATAGACTCAAGGTCTTGTTTCCATAGGAACAGCCAATTATATGTAGGAGAACCTATAACCCTAAACTCTGCAGCTGAGCTCTACAGGGAAGCTTATTTGTGTCAAAACGTGGCCAAAGCTTCCAGGCAAAGGCGTAGACTTTATTCTTTAACAGAGGTGTCAAATACAAAAGGTTCAGGGAGCCCTTCATTCTAGTGAGTCTCCGTGTCTGACCTGGAGGGAAATGCAGGGAGTGAGTCTGGAAGCATGTGCTTTGAGCTCTCGCTCTGCCTTTTGTCACTGAGTACTTGTGGGGGTGTCCCCCAAGACGCAGAGTCCAGGATGAATTGAAAGCAAGAAGTGTTCCACTTACAGGATCAGACAACTCCCTTTTCCCTCTTCAAATCCTTTAATGCCTCTATGTTCACTTGGCAGGGGAAGAAGTTTACCACAGTGACTAACTGTTGCTAGTTAAGCCTCTGAGAGGCTCATTAGACACATTAGAGTTAGGTTACGCCCAAGGAGAAATACTGGCCTTGGGAGCCTTTGCAGTTAGCTTTATCGGTGTCCATTTTTCTGGTCTGATGACTGGCTAGGCCACATTTTCCTTTCCTTGGTCCGAGTTACTTTTAACCTTTGCAACAGAACGTGATGGTGGTAAGACTGGACTGTGGAAACAGTAGACCATGATTAATGGAGAACGGAATTCAAAGCAGAGAGTAAACTAGAGAGGCTTTTCTTGAAGCTTAGTTCAATGTCTGGTAAATTCTCTCAACTTGATAAAAATGCATCAAATAAGTGGATTTGAAGGCTCTGAATAACTGAAGAATTTCAAGCACAAAAGAAAATTGCAATGTCTCTAGTGTTATTGGACTCTCACATAGAAATTTCACGATCCTCACTTTACCACTTAACTAGGGACGTGCGGTGAAATTCTAATGACAAACCATCAGAAAGGGCTATCTCTGAGTTCCTTGTTTTCCTGTGTGTTTTGTCTTTTGCTTTTTATAAAGAAAGAGGGAGGAATATCACAGAGTTGGGTGGATATGGAGTGGAGAGGATCTTGGAGGAATTGGAGGAGGGGAATGAGTAGAATATAGTGTATGAAAATAATTGTTTGTCAATTAAACCAGTGTGGAAGAACCAGAAGCAAAGTGTTTCTGCAGTCCTTCCCTTCCTCTGTCCTTTCTGGAAGGCTATGCAGGAGGTGGGCATGGGAGTGTCTTTTCTGAGCTCCCAGACTCCCTTTTGTCTCCCTGAGTGATCATGGGCTTCTCTCAGTAAGTAGAACCCAGAATCCAGGAGGAAGTGAGAGAAAGCTTTCCTGCATTCTGCATTCACAACATTCTGGTCTTTTAAGATTCACTCTTCAGGGAAATAATTTAGCACCATGACTGAATGTTCCCAGCAAACCCTTCACTTCTCCACTGCATCAACCAGTCCACGTTCACCTTCATGCAGCCCCCATCTCTCAGGCTTTTCCCTCATTGCTCACATTCCCTTCTAGTATTCACTTTGGCTTCCCAGGCTGTCTCTGTTCCCTCAGCCCTACCCTGCAGGGAACCCCTGGGCCAGCATGAACCTTCACTTAGAGCAGCTCCTGAGCCCAGCACAAGAACCACACCCTGGGTGTGCTCCATTTCACACGCTTCTTCTAAAGCTTAGGGAGCAGGTAGGGAAGCAGTCCTACTCAGCAAAATAATCACGCTTGAAGGGTGGAGGAGTCTGAGGTGCATTTAGAACAGGTAAATTGACCATAGGGAGGCCAGCAGCTAGAACTGGGAAACGGGGAGGAAATGAGATTCTGCTTCCCAAGCACCCTGAGTCATCTCACTTAATAGGAAGATTGGTGTCCACACTCAGAATGGGAAGGAGGGGGAGCTGCTATGAGAAGGAATTAGCTTTGATTAGAAGCAGCTGGGAGAAGATCACAAACCCCTGAAGCTCTAGAATCAGGGCTGAGGCAAGTCTGTGAAATACGGGGCTATATGCTCCGCTGTGCTGTCAGCGAACATAGTTGCTTATGGTACAAGACAAATATTAGGAGAGAAGAAGAATGCTCACCCGTGAAAATTAATGAGAACCAAACCAGAGGATAATGCAATCCAGGACCAAAGTGGCATAGATTTGTTAAGGACCAACTGCACCAGGAAAATTTAACAGCTTGCTTCTTGAAAAGAACCATGAGCACACATGCAATGTGCATGCATGCACTTGTGTGTGTTTACATACTCTTACATATGTATACATACTCTGACACATACACACAGTCATACGCCCAAACTATACACATTTTCACATGCACAGACACACAGACACACAGACACACAGACACACACACACACACACACACACACACACACACACACAAATATACAATCCACTGCATGAATGAGTAAGAAGAACACAGCAGATGTTATCTATTTGGACTTTAGCAAAGACGTGATTAAAAAAAAAAAAGTCCCATGAAATTTTACTTGCAAAGCTCATTCAAATTGGCTGGGGTAGGAAAACTCTGATGCAGATTGAAAACTGGCTCCAAACCCATAAACTAAAAGTAATGGAACCAGTGACTAAATGGCCACAGATTAACTTCAAGGAGGCGTTTAGCAGAATGTCCCAGGAGTGACTGTGAGGACTGAGTTTATTAAAAATCTTTATCAAGGAGTTGGAAGAGCTCAGCCACAGGATGCACCTGAATTCTGCCAGGAATACTAAGTTGGCCAGCGTTAGAGGAAAGGACAGAGGCTCAAGGCCTTGAGGAGATGAACACACAAGTTTGAAGTGTGGGAAGGAAAAGAGGAAGGGAGGAACAACATGGAGCCACCTGGGGAAATAGCAATCTTCTTGTCTGCAGAGTTGGTTATAGAATCGTCAAAGGAGACAGAAAAGTGTGTGGTAGAGACAAGCCCGCAGGAGACGGGGCAGCACATGAGACACAGCTTAGAGATGCTCTCCAGTGACCAGTAACGAGGGTCCAGATTTGTGAGGCCCAGACTTTCAGAATATGTGGGGCTTCTCCTTAAGAAAAAACGCTGGTCAGATAGCTCAGTTGGCAAAGTGCTTAATTGGTACTCACAAAGATTTGAGTGTGTGCTCCAGAACGCACATTTTTAAAAGCCAGCTGTGATAGTGTATCCTAGTAATCCCAGCATTGGGGAAGGGGGTAGAGATGGACGGCTCTGAAGTTCATCCAGCCAGTCCAATGTAATTGTTGGGTGGCCAGAGAGAGAGAGAGAGAGAGAGACCTTGTCTCAAAAAGCAAAGTAGCTGACATCTGAGGGAAGACACTTGAGGCTGTCTCCTCTGCAACTTTGAAGATCCATTTAGTTGAAAGCTAATTGCTGGTTTTGTACAGATCCTAAGTGGACATATACCTCTCCTGGGTTTAAGCATTTTACAGCTCTGCTCTTAATCCTGCATAATATTTTACACACTATTGTTCCTTGAGAAGAAACCTCCAAAATGCTGAGTCTATAGCAGACTTTCATGTTTCTGGCCTGAGTCTGAATACTGTTCCTCCCTGGTTGCCAGAGAAACAAAAATACTCAACTCCCTAGTGGTTGAGTTGGGCCTCATGGAGCCCTCTGGCCAGTGGAGCAGTGACAGAAGGGATGAGCGCTGTGAGTTCCCATGGAGATCATGGGTTGAAGATGGCAGGAAAAGAGGTACCTGAGTCACTGCTGAGGGGAACCAGCCTGAAAAGCTACAGCGACACAAACAATGAGTTAGTAGTTTTTGTCCTGAGTTCACCTCTGCTGCTCTGAAATGGTTTTGCCTGTGATCATGGCTAGGTGGGTTTCTTAGGCTCTGCATCCTTCAATCTACCCAAACGGAGATTCCCTCCTCTCTCCGAGGAGAAAACCAGAATTCCACTCTATCAATTTCCAGACCATTTCTTGCATGGCCACCTTATTGATTCATCTTGTATTGCTGGGGTATTTTAATATTTGGCTTTTGTTTGTGTTCATGTATGTATTTGAATTTGTTGCTTCTTGAAAGCTGTTCAGAGTGCAGCAGAGAAATCAAATGGGTAAGTAAATGCATAAAATAAACACCTCTAAAGGAGTTTCTGAAGAACAACAACCACAACAAAAATCCACGCTTAGCATAGGATCCCTTGGCAATAAATAGCAAACTGCCATTCGCATGCACAAATGAATTATTACTAATGCAGGAAGCAAGAGTAGGGTATTCTGGAAAACCACTCAGGCAAAGGTGGTGTAGAATATAACCTTTCCCAGTTATAGATTAGAGGGGGATTAGATTCAGATTAGAGGGAGAGGTTTCAAATAAAAAGAGATTACAGATTGCATACTAGCAGTGACTGACTGGGGAAGTTTCGTGCAGACACACTCAGAATGAGTAATTCTTGAGTAGAATTTGTTAAACAATAATTTTAGGTAGCTAGAGCAGAGCAGGGGGAAAAGGTAAAGGAGAGTATTTACAGGGGAATTAAGAAATTTGGAATTTGGATGAATACATTTGTGTGTGTAAAAATAACTATATTAAAGGAAGAGAAAGTAAGGAAAAAAATAAAGGAAAAAATCCTTTGAGACCAGAGACTGATTATCACCATAGACTCAGCTCCCATGAGAAAATATACAGGATACCTGGAGACAAGGAACATTATGGAAGGCTTAGGGAGCTGGCACTTGACTATCTTATACTTCATTTAAATTTGGAGTGATCTCTAGAGGTGGGTGGAATGGGGAGAGGAAGGCTGGTATGGAATCATGGAGCGGGCTAGTGGAGTTATCCAAGGTCATGACAGGAGATATAGAGGGCATGTGAATTGGGGGGAAAATGTGCTTCAGGACTGAGTTTCCCACATCATACAAGTATCTAGGTGAAACTATGAAATGCTTTTCCAGTAGGCCAGTGGTCAAATTCAACAAACTCAGAGTGTTAAAGTAAAAATTAGTCTTGATAAGTCATGGGTTATTTTCTTTATGAGCCCTTTAAACAAGACAACTTGAAAATGAGATAGTAGTAGGGAGCAAACAGAACAACCTCTTGCTCTCTGAGGTGGGTTAGAGGACGGAGCAGAAGGCAGAAACCCTAGAGTTGCCTGGTTTCAGGCCTCTTGGCACAGTTTCAGACCTTTTCTCCCATGATCAGGCAGCTGTCTTCCTGTAGACATCTCAAGCCAAGGCAAGTCCAAATTGTATTCCATTTGATGATGCCACACCAAATCATTTATGAAGAGTAAAAGTTTATTCCTTTTCAATTTATGGAGGCTGAAAGAACCAGGGCTGAGGAGTCCCATCAGTTATAGAACATCTTTCTGGTGAGAACTCTATGAAAAGCCTTAATAGGATCTAGAATTACCTAGGAACCTGAAATCCTGGGCATGTCTGTGAGGGATTTTCTACATAGCATTAATGGAGGTAAGGAGGCTGGTGTTCACTGTGGGGTCAACATTCCCCAGGCTAGGCTTCCTTGAATGAGTAAAATCAAGAACCTGAGTTGAGCACCAATATTCATCACTGTGATTCCTGACAGTGAACCAACTGTGACAAGTTGCCTTATATTCATGTTCATGGAACTATGCCTGTTCTATCATGCTGGACTGACTGAACTTTCAAACCATGAGCCAAAATAACCCCTTCCTTTTTTAAGTGTTTTGTCAAAGCAAGAAGAGGAGGATGAAGAAGAAGAAGAAGAAGAAGAAGAAGGAGAAGAAGAAGGAGAAGAAGAAGAAGAAGAAGAAGAAGAAGAAGAAGAAGAAGAAGAAGAAGAAGAAGAAGAAGAAGAAGAAGAAGGAGAAGAAGAAGAAGAGGAAGAGGAGGAAGAAGAGGAAGAGGAGGAAGAGGAGGAAGAGGAGGAGGAGGAGGAAGAGGAGGAGGAGGAGGAGGAGGAGGAAGAAGAAGAAGAAGAAGAAGAAGAAGAAGAAGAAGAAGAAGAGGAGGAGGAAGAGGAAGAGGAGGAAGAGGAGGAAGAGGAGGAAGAGGAGGAAGAAGAGGAGGAGGAGGAGGAGGAGGAGGAGGAAGAAGAAGAAGAAGAAGAAGAAGAAGAAGAAGAAGAAGAAGAAGAAGAAGAAGAAGAAGAAGAAGAAGAAGAAGAAGAAGAAGTAGTCCCAGTGAGGCTTAGGGTATTGAATAGTGAGAGGGGTATGTGCAAGAAAAGAACCACAGTTGGGTACTTTTATAAAGGACTGTTCTAAAGAGAAACCAGTCATACATGAATCTCTTTGACCTAAACACATCTCAAGGCTTCCACCTCTCCATACCTCACAATGTGAGTTAAATTCCAACCTGAGTCTTAGAGAGGGCATCCAAGCTATGCTATGTGGGATGTAGACAGGTACTCAAGTATGTATGCTTAGTCTTACCTTGGTTTCAAAGAGCATGAAGGTGACTGATGGCAGCCATTGGTCACTAACTATGTTTATTCTTCTGGTCCTCAGACCATAAGCTCAGGATTCCATTTCTGAGCTGTAGGCCAAATGACAAAAATATTCTAATAGCTACTCCTTATTAGAACGGATCTTCAGAGGGAGTTAAAACATCTTCAGTTGTGGCAGAAAGGCATGGCATCAATCACCATCCTAACCCTTCTTTCAGTTGTACAGCACAGTAGCAGGAAGGGTGGTTGCATGACCGTACAACCACCACCCATCTGCAAACTTCGGAATCATTCCAAATTGATACTCTATTCCCATTAGAGTTGGTGTCAACACATCCCCAACAGCCCCTGAGAACCATTGTTCTGTTTTCCATTTCTGTGACTTGGCTATTGTAGGGACCTCATGCAAGTGAGATCACACTGTATTTGGCTTAGTTCACTGAGCGTGCCCTTCTCCAAGTTCACCCATGTGGTGCTGTGTGTCTGAACTTCCTTCCTTGTAAAGAGATTAATGAGTTTTTAACTCGCCATGATTTCTTTCCAAAGAGAGAAGCAGGATGCTCAGCCTTTCCTTAGTCATCTGATCAGGGAACAGCTATTTTCCTGGAGTACGTTAAGACAGCGATGCTCTGTGAAACATAATACACGGAACACTGGTCCAACTCTTTCTTTAGTTGGCGTTTCCCAGCTTCCCCAGAAAGTGTGAGAAAGGACACTTGACAGCAACTTGGGTCTGGAGGTCTCCCAAATCCCGAGGCTGAGCAAACAGTTGTGGCTATGTCTCCTACAGTGTGCTGCTGCATTAGAGCCTTAGGTTGCGAATGGAAATACAGATCTGAACTAAATATGAGAGCATCTGGCTAACAGCATCGTTCTCCCATCTTAAGCAGCCATCCAAAGACAGTGTCTTTGCATCTGGATGACACCCAGCATGCTAGTGTCTTTACTTGCTTGTTTTTTTCACCACCAAGCTTAGAGATACCCATCCCCATCACCCTTTCATTTATACAGGGTGATCTACAACCTGCAAAGCCCTGGGGACACCTCATCAATGCTGCCACTCTCTGCTCTGTTCCTTTCTTTTCTGACTGGTTCTTATTTTTCTGCTTTCTGGAACCTTAGACAGGATCGCAAGAACTTCTCCATTATGAACAGCTTATTCTGTCGTTTGTGAGTAAAGGTTAGCGGGACAACTCTTCCCTAGAGAGTTTTCATGGATCCTCCTTCTCACTCACGTTTTCCTCCATCTCATTGTAAATTTCCAAACAACTTGTATAGAATGCAAAACAGTTGAGACTTACCATATACAGCTCCTTGATTCCAGACCGATTTTTGTTTGTGCTGAAGCCATCACAGCCATATATTCTTAGCTCAGGTCCCTGAGATTTAGAGGTCAGCCCGAACACTTACCGTTGCATCAAATTTTCTTGCTGATAGCTTAACCAACCCATATGCAGTCTGTGTTCTATGCATTGTACTTAGTTACTTTTGGTTCATCTAGTCTTAGACTTGGGAACTAGTTTGCATTTCTTGATGGTGGTGTCATTTCAGTAGGACCACTTGTGTCCTACTCTCTGTCCCGTATTGTTACTACTTAGAGAAGAAATTATAACTGTGGTCCTAATTCAGTTCTAACTTCTCCACATTTCTCGAGTAGCAGCTTTACAGAAAGCTACACCAAGAAGAAAGAAACACATGATTCATTTAATTGGAGATGTTTCCTAGGGGATATGTTTGTTGTGTGATGTCAGGAGACGGGTGTTGGTTTATCCCTGTGAGGAGGTACACATATATTGTGACCTAAAGAAAGAATAAGTCTGCTATTCCCGCTAGGAGAACCATGTAGAAATGTGAGTCTTTGGGACCTGAATCTCATGTGGAAAGTGTTTTCTAAGAGTGAGTTGGGTCAGCATAAGTGCATGAAGCACCACTGACAATTATAAAAAAAGAAGTGATAAATGATAAAGGGCTTATCAAGTGACAGGAGAGAAGGGGAGGGGCCTAACCTGGACTGCATAGGGAAATGGAGTTAAGGAAAGTCTTCCCACAGAATAGAATATTAGAATAGACTCCACAAAAGTTGGAGTCTCAGGAGAGCATGAAAATATCAAAAAAAGGGGTTGGGGATTTAGCTCAGTGGTAGAGCGCTTGCCTAGGAAGCGCAAGGCCCTGGGTTCGGTCCCCAGCTCCAAAAAAAAGAAAAAAAAAAGAAAAAAAAACAAAAAAAGAAAATATCAAAAAATGACCCATGTTCAGGGCATGGCAGATGTAGAGGCCCAAAGACAAAAAGGAAAGTAATGCTGAATGCTGTTACCATTCTTGACTGGACCATGGGGCATGAGGTGGGAAACAGAAGATGAGGAGGATGGGAAGAAAAGCAAGGGACCTCAAGAGCTTCAATGTTGAAAAGAACGTCAATATTGAGAAGTGTTTACTTTATCCTGAGGCCCATGGGGACATAAGGAAGGGTCTTAGGAGAGGGACAATAGTGTGTCAATGGGGCATTGTGAATATTACCATGCAATCAGGTTAAAGGTAGCTAGGAGGGAGTAGACAAGTCAACTTGCAATATGTTACAATAATATCACTAGGAAATTATGGTTTCTTGGTTTGCAATAGTAATATTGAGCAATAAGAATCAGCCTGAAGAGTTGCTCAGTAAAGGACTGGGTAAAGCATTTGCTGTATAATCATGAAACCCTGAGTTTTGATTCTTGACATCCATTTATAGAAGTCAAATAGGGGAAACATATCTGTAATAGGTGCTCTGGGGAGGGGGGAAGTGGATGCCAGGGATTTTCTGCCCACCTGAAATGGCAAAGTCAGGGAGAGACTCTGTCTCAAAGAGCAAGGTCGAGAAGCAATTAATACATCCAGTGCCAAAATTGGACTTCTACATATGCCTCATCAGGTAAGAGTATCTGCACACAAATAACACACACACACACACACACACAAACACACACGTGCACACAATGCACAGGGGCAAGTATGATGGTAGATGTTGACTGTCAACATGATCAAATTAAGAAATCACTTAGTGCATTAATAAGACCCACCTTTGGGTACATGTTTTTTTGTTTGTTTGTTTTTGTTTTTGTTTTTGTTTTAGAGAAGATTAACTGTGGAAGGAAAGCCTGCCTAGAATATCAGTGGTGCCATATCACAGATTAGGCCCTCAGATTAGATAAAAGGGTGAAAAGGAGAAAGACAGTTGATCACTGGTATTAACCTTCCTCTGTTCCCTGGCTAGTGCCCTCTCAACACACAACTTCCTCCATAGTTCTCTGAATTCCTCTGCACTGTGAACCAAAATAAAGCCCACATCCCTTAAGTTCTTCATTAGCAGCAAGAATGGTCAGTAGCATACCAAGGAATGATAGGAGACGGTACTGATGGTGGACAGTGTCTTCAGATGTCTTTCAGTTTTCTCATTGCACTGGGAGGATCATGGTGGCAATCTCCAAAAGTTAAGGTCCATCTGTTAACTGAAGGGTGCTCATGAGGTCACATTTGAAAGAAGCTAGAGGACATTTGCACAGGAAGCCACCTATGTCTTTCTCAATATCTTGAGGATAAAGGCAATAACAAATGTGCTATGTCATTGTATTTTGTTTTCTGACACTTAGAGACATTTATTGTGATTGCCATGGGAAGGGCACCATTGATAAACATAGTACAGAAGGACCCCTTCCCATAGTAGTATCCTAGGAGACCTGCGGTAAGAAGAACGCAGTCCTACAAATCTGAGCACCAAAGATGTTAATACAAACTGTGAAGGAAAACTGCAAGTTTCAGAAAAGGATGTATGATAGGGTACAATGATAGAAGTAGTCACTGTTGTGTGCTGGGGTTAAAAGGCAAGTGGTGTTGCATGCTGGGATTAGAAGGCAAGCAGTGTTGCATGCTGGGATTAGAAGGCAAAGGTAAGTGGAGGGAATCACTCTTGTTTTGACATTTTAGAAACAATGACATTTTGAAGAGGAAGCCATGACGCAACATACATACAAACGAAAGGACAGTAGAATGTTTGAACGATGGGAACTGCCCTCATGCAGTAGAAAGTCCTTAGTTTGATGTTCCCTACTCTCCTGGTGGTAGCTCTAGAGAGACAGATGGAAATGACATTCAGTGAAGCTTTGATATCATATTAGGCAAGTCCTTACTGGAGGCTCAAGCTCAGTTCTCAGAGGATTCTGGGAGGCCAAGGGTGGAGTGAGTCACACACAAACGAGACAAGCATCGTTTGGCTCAGAAAGTTGTGTTTGTTGAATGAGTCCGTGAGCTAAGAACTGCCTGAGGCTACCAGAGAGACAAAGAGGCAGAGCAAGTGGAAATATTTCAGAAAACCTTATTGTGTTGGAAGAGCTGGGGTTGTTCGGAGACTCTGCTTACTGCCACACAGGGCTTAGGTTGAAGTCATTTTTGGATTGGATGGTACCTTCCAATCTGAAGAATCGACTGACTTAGATAATTATAGAGCAGACCTTTCTCATGAGGCTTGCCTTACAATCTGCTCACAGCGGAGTTGGAATATCTAACAAATGCTTGATGAGGACAACGTTCCATGTGATTTTATTATATTTGGATTTCCCATCCTTTGTAGAGAATAAATCGCTGTCTCGTGAGTAGCATTTCCTGCCGTATAGCTGTAATTAGCATTATTACTTTGCAGGGTTTTTTTTTTTCTCCTTGTCTTTTCATTCCAGCCTGGGGCCCTGGGTTCCAACAGTGTCTTCTTGTGACTTGATCTTGATCTTGTTGGTCTACAACAATTGGTTGCTCTGATGTATACGTCTTGTGTTTATCACCTGCCAGGTTTGTTGAGAGGTTTGGCTTTTCCCCTTTACAAGCTGTTTAAGTGTTCCAGCCATACAGCCCAGATGGTTCTCTATCCCTTTGGTGCTTCCCTCAGTGGTTGATTATTCTGAGATGTTTGAAGGCTGTTCCAGGGCTGGAGAGTAGGATGGGATGGTTTCTATAGTTATTCCAGTTAGCATCTGTGTATTTATGCCCTCGTCAGCATGAAAGAATATTCAACCTATCAAAGTCTGGAAATCACTTGAAATACATGGCCCTGCACATTTTAAAATTGGGAGGAGAAGTCCCGGATTTTGGGTAACCATTAATAAAAAAAATTAATTACATTTGGTTAATGCCTCTTGCTGATGTCCAGAGAAGGATGAATTGATGAACTGGTAGATGGCAGGGCTGGTTTGTAGCTTTAGAATTATTAGAAGGAACTTGCTTCCTGTTCCTTTACAGATAAGAGATTTCAGAGGCCACATCCAGAGCAATCTGTGTCCACGCCACAGAGAATACTTGCAGGTTAATCGATCCACACATGCAGAACAGTATCTCCCATGAGCTTTAACTAAAGAGAACTCCATGTAGATGCTCAGCATACTTGGGATTTGGAATGTCTACCCAGTGTTATACAAGACTGCTTTTCCTGTGGGTGAATGACAGGGCACAGCATCAATGAGATGTACAAGGAATGTAGTCTTCTCAGAGACATGGATTATATATGTGGACATTTGTCACGTTTCCTGACAAAGATGGCAACTTTGGTGGTAGGCAAAAGACAGCAGTCGATCAGCAAAACAGAAAGCCAACAAACTTCCAGAATATAGTCAGCTCTTAGTGAGAACTTGCCCTGCAGCCAAAGGCCACTGGGAAACCCATGGACTTGGACACATGGAATTTATTGCTACTTCAGTGAGAGTATGTCGATCTGTAAGGAGTTTCAGAATGAGAAGATGCTATAAAGGACTTTGTGTGGGGTGTGGGTTTTGCTTGTTTGATTTGAGGAAGGGGTAAGGAAGCCGATTGTTAGAGTAGGTTGAATATTATTAGAGATTCGGGCCAATTCTATGAATGTGTATTTTTATAAGTCATATATCTGTGGAGTCAGGCTAGGCAGGGAAAGACAAAGTTGAGATTTTGAAAGTTGTAGCAATCAGCAAAAGAAGAGAGGATCATGGTGTTAAGTGTGATCCAGCCTGAGTGGGTGGTTTTAGATTGTTTCTTTTCAGCTTGGACAGACAAAGGAAACTCATGACAACATCTGTAGTTTTGGGTCAGACTCGCTCATTCCCAGATGCTGACAGTGGTTCCCTTTCTTTCTCAGATGAGTTAACAGAAGCATCTTGCTCTTAACTTCCTGGCGCATCTGTTTGAGAAAGGGCTCCCATAATGACCTCACTGGTCCCATCTCTGGCCCCATCTATGTGAAACAGGGCAGCCTAAGAGGCAGGGCACTGATAGGACATGCCTTCTCTACACGTAAACACTGACCTACCCAGGATTATTTACTGTGATCACCATGTTATGCCACAGACCTCAAGAAATTACCCTTCTCGTGTTGGTCTTTGTCCCCTCTGATTGGTACCACCTCATCACAGTCCCCCTTCCCCAGTCATTGGTACTTACCATTCTGTGACCTATTTCTGTGAGTTTCCACCATTTTAGATCTTACCCACAGGTTAAGACTGGGCAATAATTGTCCTGTGTCTGACTTAGCATAATGTTCTTCAGGTTTAATATATGCTGTTATGAATGATAAGAATTTATGATTCTGTCTTTTATTAAAAGTCAAAATTATCAGTGGACTCACTTGAGAATCCTATGATTCTGGGTTATTAGTGAAGGCCTGGATTTTGGGGCACTGGAGTCTTTTCTGAGCCTGGGGGAACTGAAGGAGCTGAAGAGGATTGCAACCCCCAAAAAAGAACAATATCGACTAACTGGACCACCCGGAGCTTCCAGGGACTAAACCACCAATTAAACAGTACACGTGGAGGGACCCATGGCTCCAGATACATATGTAGCAAAGGATGGCCTTGTCTGATGGCAATGGGAGGGGAGGCCCTTAGTCCTGTGGAGGCTTGATGTCCCAGCATAGGGGGACACTTGGGGGATGAGGTAGAGTAGGTGAATGGTGGAGGAGCACTCTCATAGAGGCAAGTGGGAGGGGGGAGGGGGACAGGGTAGGAGGGTGGGCAGGGGTAACTAGTTAGGGGGATATCATTTGAAATGTAAAGGAATAAAATGATTAATAATAAAAAATAGTTTGAAGGTCTATGAATGAGAGTGCACCCCATCCTTCCAGCTGAGCTTTCATTGCCAGAGTTGAGCACAAGCGACTCTTACTATCTGTGTTAGTTACATTGGTTGTCGTGGCCAAATATCTGACAAGAAGCAACTAAAAGCTAGGTGGGGGGGATTCTTTTGGCTTACAGTCAAAATGGATACAATTATCTTATCCGAGAAAGGCTGCTAGGGGACTGGGAGGCCCTGATCATTTTGAGTTCACAATTTGAATGCAGGGAGAGACAGACCATGGTGCTCAGATCACTTTCTTCCTCGTTTTCTGTTCTATGCAAGCCCCTAGCCCATGGTCGAGGGCAGTGCAACTCACAACTGGGGTAGGACTTCCATTCTCAATTAAACCTCTTTGGAAACGCTCTCACAGTTATGCCCAGATGTGGGTCTCCTAGGTGATTCCAAATCCAATTAGGTTGACAGTGAGTATTAACCTTCACACCATGTCTTACTAAAAGTGCCATCATGGGCTATGACTCAGTGGTAGAGCTTAACATGCACAAGGCTCTCTGCTCGATCTCTAGCATCGTGTTAGCGAGATTTTCCAACTGCACTCTTTTATGATTGATTGATTGGTCTGTTTTTCCACTTACTTGGGTCATTAATAATTATTATATACCTCCCGAATACAGATAAATCAGAAGGGTATGCACAGTGTATCCCTCCAGCAGGAGTCAGACCAATTATGCACAGATGACTTACACTCTCATGAGCTACTCAGCAGAAGTGCTGACTAATCACTAATATGTATACACGTGTGGGAGAGAGAAACCAGCTTCCAGGGTGAGCCAGCCACTTAATAGGCCTTATCACTGACACTTTCCCAAAGGGGGAGCCTAGAAGCATGTTGAGTAACTTTCCCAAGGCTTTCTGCATCTCGCTAATGAGCAAATTGAAGCACGAATAATTTTTTTTTTTGGTTGTATCATTAACACTAAAGCTCAGCCAAACCCAGGTCTTCTGGGCACAAAGTCTTTGCACTTGCAAGACTATTTCATCTTCAGTTCAAGGTTCTAGATCAGAGCTTATTGAAACAAGATCAATAGGTCAATGACTTGGTCCAGTGGGTGAAAGTGCTTACTACCAAGCTGGGTGGCCTGAGTTGAATCCCTGGAACCCATATGCTAGAAGGAATGAATTGATTCCTGAGAACTGTCCTTTATTATTCATACATGCTGTGGCAAAGGCGGGCAGACATATGGATGCGCATGTGCCCCTACATATTCAATAAATAAAAAAAAATATAAGCGAATAAATGTAAGAAGCACAATAACAAAAGAGTAATTTGGAATTGTGCAGCTCAGCTGTGTTTTTCTTTTTCTTCCTTTGGTTGCTGTCCAAGCCAGACATGGTCTTACAACTGTACTTCTGCAGGACAAAAGGGCCCAGAAGCCCAGCTCAGAAAACCACAATGGATACGATGTGTCTTGGAGAGTCACCTAGGATACGGATACGCAGATTCAGGCCCTCGTCTCCGTGGATGGAAGAACAGCTCAATGTGCAGCTTTGGAATCGGTAGAGGATGCAGCACCATTTTGTTCTTACCTCTCCACAGTTCTGGGAATAAGGTTTGCATTCTGCCAAGGCAGGGCGCTCACGGTTAGCCTGGCTTTTCAGACAGTAAGCACCCCTGGCATAGCCTAGAGAGAGTTAAGGAACCTATGAAATTGAACTCTGGAAGTTGTAAGTTCTTTGATGACAAGAAACGTTGGCTCTGAGGCTAAACACAGCATTCATCGAGTAGGAAAACACGAGGTTTCAAGAATTAAGTTAATTGGCCAAGAGCCCATTCTTAGGGGATGGCAGTTGAGATTTGTGAATGTAGTTGCCTGATATTAAAGTTAGCACCAGTGTGTCTAGTCATGAATTTATTTCATCTCTTTGCATTGATTTGTGAGGAGAAAGAGAATAAATTCTAAAGCTCTCAGAAAGGGTGCCATCTTTCAGGAGCAATTCTATGTAATGGTGCACCATGTACGGACCTCAATTCTTCACCATTCCCTATCCACACCATGGGGCTGTGACTTTGTAGCGCTTCCCAGCAACAGAGTAAATGGATGCTTCCCCGTTTCTTGCAGCTATATTTGATCACGTGATTTTCTGTCTTTTTGACTTAGTGGAATTCAGAGGTAGCCTTGATGTGCCTGTTTTAAGACGAGAAGAACAAGGTCGTAGATGTAAGGACAAGGTGGGCTTCCCCCCACCCAGATTTGCGCATCTGCCGTCATAATCAGCAGGACTCATTCTGCCAGTTTGTGGGTCCTGGGTAAAAGATGGATGTCACAATGCAGGACACGCAGCAGATCCACCTCCAGCGGTGCTCAGCTGTGACCATCTGAGCCCAGCCAACTCACATATGTATGATAGTAAATCATGTTTGATCCGAACCAGCGCGTTGGGGCACTTCTCTGTGTGCTGTCACTGAGGCAACAGCTAAGAGATCCCAGTGATTTCTGAGTGGCACAGTGTGAGGCCAGGTTGATGGCTGTGGCTTATGAGCACTTGGCCCTGATGGAAACTGTCTTTTCAGTCTTCGTTTGCAAAAGGTAGGAAAGTAAAAGCACGCACACACAGAAACATATGGCTGATGCGTGCGCCCACGCAGGGCAATAGTGCTGACAGAGTGCTTAGTGCTTTACTTGGCACGGATCTGATTCTCTTTGCTCTTGTGCTGACAACTCCAAGCCTTGCACAGGGCGCTGCAGGCTGCTGGATCTAAAGTTCTGAGAGCTTCAAGACCGATGGCAGGTACACACCAATGTATTCTGTGGTTTCACATTTTACAAGTTAAAATACGGTATGAGTGAACGGTGCGTGCCCGAGGGGGCAGAATGGATTTCCACGTGTTCAGTGTTTGTCATGTGATACAGTGATTCAGGCCCTGAGCGTATCTGCACATGCGTGTGTATACATACATACGTACATACATGCATACATACATACACAGGTGCTTGCGTTTATTTCAACCAGGGTGTGAGCAAAAGCAAGCATTATTTGTCCTTCTCCAAGATTCTGCAGAGTGACACCCTCATCTCCATTTCTGTTCCCGTTACTGCACAATTGGATCACTGCAGTTATGTGGAGCCAACGGCATTCACAGGGAATTAAATCACCCCAGAAACAATACTGTATTCTTCAGCCTTTATTTGAGCGTGGTCCCTTCTATGCTGCTGTGAACGTGACCCTGATGCTATCAAATACGTGATCACAACAGTTTTCCAAGCCATTTTAATTCATTTGGGTAGCTCCTTCAGCGATCCTGTCCTAGCTGGCTACAGAGTAGCTGCTTTCCATATTACAAAACCCCAACACACAAACAGCACAAAGAAAGGCGGTGGAGACCCCTGGCATTTACCGTGGCTCATAAACCTGTCAGCAGAGCAGCCCCTTCTGTGGTCCCGTGAGCAGCCGGTGGGCAAGGGGGTGGGGACCAACAGACGCTAAGGGCTCTGATCACGGGGTGGGGAGAGCCCCGCCCCCCAGGGGAGAGACTCACCAGACACTCCCAAACCACCTCAGGAAGGATCAGATTAATGTTAATTTTCCTAAATGATTTCTAAGTCCTACTGTCCATGTCAGGCGTGCAATTAATCCTCAGTGATGTTTAGCCCAAAGATGAAGTTACTTTGGCCCACTCCCGACCAAAGGACCAGAGGAGGTCACCACCCATTCTAATGAAGGAGATAGAACTTAAATAGTGTGAGGACTGTGAGAGACGTACGGATCAGATCCTCTTCTGTCTCTACCCTCGTATGCTGTCTTCTGTATCTTGTGTACTGTATGGATCCATCAATTGAATCTGTCAATTGAAGAGCCTATGGCCTATGGCTTAGGCAGGAAATAGGAGGTGGGACATCTGGGAGGCAGAAAGAATTCTGGGATAGAGACAGATGGGGGAAGATCTGAGGAAATGGATGCATAGTACTTGAGCACAAGTGACCAGCATGTGGCAGAATATAGGGTAAAATAAATGTGATATTTTGGCTTTCATCTAGCCAAAGAAAACCTAGCTAGGTTTAGGTTTTATGGCTAAGGTATTTGTAAATATATTTTGAGTCTGAGTTTTTATTTCTGGGAGCCATGGAGCTGGGAGGAATAACCAAAACCTAATTTTTATAGCCTTCCAGTCAATCTCCAGAACTAAGATTAGCAATCTAAAATTCAGCATATGTAGGAGACTATATATGCTACTGCTTGAAAGGTTAGATCAACATGGAAGGCTCGATCGAGCTAATGGAACACACTAAACTGCCAGCATGGAGGGTCTCGAATTCTCGTAGAACTAACTGCTCACCAACCTGACCCTTTAAGTAGCACAGTTCAGTCCCACAGTTCAGTCCCATGAATGCAACAGCGAATGGGTAAGAAGTTTCTATAGGAATATTGACATTTTGTCCCTAGAATTAATTCACACTAAGTGTCTGCAACTTATTTGGTCCAGCTTGGTTTAGCTACAATGTTTTTCTTCAATTGGGTTCTGTTGCTCACTTGGCTTTTCTGTCTTAACTTAACCATGTCCTTCAACTGCATGCAATGGGGAGAGTTTTCTGCCTCTCTAGTCAGACGCTCTAGATATAAGGAGAACACTTGTATCCTCTAGAAACATTAATCTAGACAAGGGGAGAGCAAACAGCTATAGGGGTCAAACAAGACTCTGTGGCAGACTAATAAGGAAGAAAAAAGGGTATGCATGTAAAAACTTCCAGGGGTTCCTTCACTAATGTATACACAAGCACACAGCCAGGTGTGGTGGCCCAGGCCTGTCATCGTCACACTTGGAGACCAGCCTGAGTGTCATAGTAAGTTTGAGGCCATCCTGGATTATGTAAGACCCTGACTCAAAACAAAAAGCTAACTTAACCCAAAGCAAAACAAGCCATACAACATGAAAAGAAAACAACCAATTCAAAAATCCCAGCTCTACATGGGAATAGTTCTTAAATATTCTAATGCCGTAGGCTCAAAACACAAAGTTTGCACAATTAAAAAAATACAATTATCCCCAAAGTTTGCCAAGTGCAGTGTCTATTTTCCCATTGCCTAAATAAGTGATAGTTGATCAGAGAAATAAATCCCACGTCTAATGAAAATGGATTGTCAAGTCAGGAGAAGAAGCATATCCTTGAGTCATGAAGTTCAATTAGGAAAAAAATATTTCCGCATCTACTCAGAGAGTCACCTGGCACTATTTAGGGAAGTCCTTGCCTTGCCATATTTTTTAAGCAATGCATTTCCCATGTAGAAGTTTTCCATGTGTGACTTAGGCATCAGAATTCTGGTGAAGGCTTTGGGAGTCCGTTTCATTTCATCTGGCAAGCTCCTTGAAACATGTCTTAGAGGAAGATCACAGGCTTACCTACTTTAGCTTTGCTTAATGTAGTGTGAACACAATGTCTTTTCAAACTAGAATGTTGCCATAGGAAATTACTCTGTAATTGTGTTGGTTGTGTAGAAAAAGAAAAAAAAAAGGTCCCATAGAATCAATTAAAGGTATCCCTTGGGGCTGGAGAAATTGGTGGGTTGGTAAAGCATTTTGTCGTGCATACGTGAGACACACACTGTGTGTGTGTAGGTGTGTGTGTGTGTGTATGTGTAGATGTGTGTGTGTATGTGTAGATGTGTGTGTGTAGGTGTGTAGATGTGTGTGTATAGGTGTATTGTGTGTGTAGGTATGTGTGTATGTGTGTTTGTATAGGTGTATTGTGTGTGTGTGTAGATGTGTGTGTAGGTGTGTGTGTGTGAGCGAAGGTGTGTGTGTGTGTGTAGATGTGTGTGTAGGTGTGTATGTGTGTAGATGTGTGTGTGTATAGGTGTATGTGTGTGTAGATATGTGTGTGTAGGTGTGTGTGTGAGTGTGTGTGAGTGTGTGTGTGAGCATGGGCGCCAGTAAAAATTAGAAAGAAATCATTTTAAGGCAGAAATGGTCTGCTTCTTTACTGGAACACATTTTGAACAAATTAATACCGAGTTATTTCTGTTTTCCTTTCTAGGTTTAAAAGTATTTAAAATCGCCTGTTCTGTATTAAGCCAAAAATAAACATCTTGTCAAACAACTGTCCTCTGTTATGTTTTCTGCGATCATTAAATCTTGTAATTGTAGTAATATCTAAGTACATAGGTTGAGTCGGTGATGCGAGTTCATAATAGTGGGACGGGAAAAGGATTCACTAGTTCTGATCACTGGCGTTCTCTGCTTCGTGCAGATTTCCACAAGGCTGTTTACGTTCACTTGATTTCTGCAAGTAACAAGTTCATGGTTACTACAGAGTTCCAGGGTACTCACCCTTTCACACCCTGACAGTTTTATTTTCTGAAGCCTGCAGCCACGGAGAGAGAGCATCACGTTCATGTGGAATTCTGTGACTGGGTTTCAGCATCGTCAAAACATACTGCTCTTAATCTGCATTTCAAATTTGCTTTGGAATTGGGCCATGTTTTCGAATTACATTGCTAAAAACTTCACAAGCTTTCTCTGCAGTTTCTAGTCTAAATATTTTCGTCGCGGGGATGGATTTTGTATGCAATACACTTGTTCCGGTTTTAAAATATGATGCTCGGCAGAGCACACCGGGAGACACAGGCAGTGGCCTCTCTAGCGCTAAGCTTCCGCTGTGTCAAAGACCAGAGGCATTCTGATTGTTAACTGAAGGCCATGTGTATTGAACGCCGCTGGGCAACACCTAGTTTAGGCACGTGGAAGTCATTAGCCTGATGGAGCTGATAGTCTCTGAGTGCCCTTGGTGTAATACTCTTCCATATATTCTGTTTAATTTGCTGTTCTCAACTCCAGCAAAGTAGGTATTGTTATGTCTACTTTAGAAGCAAAGCCACTGACCTGAAGTTAAGTAGTTCATCCACGATTACACCTCCAAGAAGAGATGGAAGTTTGGCTCAGACTCTGGTCTGCAATACCAAACCCATTTTGTCAACAATGATCACATCGCAATGACAGCCCACAGAGGAACCTTCCAGAATAGATCTTGATGCCTGGGACTGGAGATCAAACCTCTACATGCGTTTCATCAGAGCTCCCCTAGTTCTACCTTAGTGAATACACACTGATATTTGCACTCACTTGAAACCACCACTTCTTGTTTAAGCTGTCTTTACCCTTCACTACTCATAGTTTGTCATAATACATTATCTAGCCATATTTGCCTATCCAACATTTACATTTCTTTATTGATTCTCGTGTCTTTTATTTCTTCATTCCTATCCCACATCCTTCTATCTTCTTCTGTAGAACAGTATCTTTGTTTTTTCTTCTATCTGTCCTTTTATACTTTTTCTAGAGACTTTCTTCTTCCTTCTTTCCTCCTTCCTCCCTTTTCCTTCAATTTCACATAAGCCTCACAACCCTCTCCTGGATCTGTTGAAGAAAGGAGAGATTTCTTTGTTTAGTATTAAGCAGTATTAAAGCAGGCAATCATGTTTTGTTTTGTTTTGTTTTCTTTATCCAGTTACCCACACACTGGTCTTCTTATGGCCAATTGCTCTTCCTAATTGCTGTTATAAAAATATCTTGTTACTGAATTTTCCACTTGGTTAGTTGCTGGAGTAATCAGAGTTTATGCTAAAATTCTAGTTTTTAAATAGGGAAATGAGATGTTGAGATAAGAATCACATCTGAATTTGTAGAAAGCACAGGTACTGGCAGATAAAACAGAATTAAGGGCTCCTTGCTTCCAAAGTGCATGGCTCTTACAGTCCCACCTTCAGATTTTTGTGCATATGGGTGTGTTTCATCTACATGTGTATCTGTGGAACATGTATATGACTAGTGTCCTCAAAAGTCAAAGCATTGGATGCCTTGAGATTTGAATTACGGATGGTTATAACCCATCATCTAGATGCTGGGAATTGAACCTCTTGAAGAGCAACCAGTGCTTTTAATTGCTGAGTCATTCCTTCAGCCCACACTCTTAGTGTTTTAACTCAGAAGAAGAAGGAGAAGGAGAAGAATGAGGAGAAGGAGGAGGAGGAGGAGAAGGAGAAGAAGGAGGAGGAGGAGGGGAGAAGGAGGAGAAGAAGGAGGAGAAGGAAGAGGAGGAGGAGGAGGAGGAAGAGGAGGAGGAGGAGGAGGAAGAGGAAGAAGAACTCTTCTTATGCCATTCCAAGTGTTGGGCATGATGTTGGTAGGAAATCCTTAGCCATGACCTGAAGGGTGGTTGCCATTGTTCAAATATACCCTAACGGACTTCTGAAGTAGGACTTTCTTTGACAGTGTTGAGAAAGAGACATACGGGAATTGTTATGTCCTAGATATGTGGGCTAGGCTTTGTGGCACTGTTAGTGAGATGTCCCCAAGGTCTGAAGATTCCTGATCCAGGTTGTATTACAAAGCTCAGGTCCTTATATGCTTGTGCATACTCCAGTCTAAAACCCAAACCAAATATGATGCTCATGCTCATAAACCCTTTTGAAAGTCACTGAGTTATGCATTGTCACCGAATATATTTGAGTAACATTTACATTGTGGACATGGTTCAAAGCATAAACTGAATTATTCGGAAGCATTCAGCCTACCCTGCTGGTTCTGGGGTTTACATTATAGCCACATCTTTGTTCATTAGCTGCTGACTTCTGCAAGTTTCTTGTCTCCCAGTCTTTCCTTGCCTGTGCAAAGGGTTTTGAAAATGGTTCCTCTAGGTGGAGCTGTCCTGGTTATTAAATGTGAAATTATACAACAAAACAGCAGGGGGCACTCAGTAAACCTAAGGGATGTTCACTCCTGTTGGCAAGGAATCGTCTGTGAGTTTTAATGCCTTGATCAATAAGCATTTGCTTCTCTGCCTCTCGCTTTTAGTCATTTGCCTTTTGCCCAGTCTAATCTATCACTAGTGCCCAAGAGGGATGCAGCTAGGCTGATTAAGCTTCTCTGGATAAAACTTAGGGAGTGCCGATCAATAAAGAACAATTTTCAGATGGCAGTCCATTTGCTTCTAGTCTTGTGCTGCTTTGTTCTGAAGTAGAACTCATCTTGGGATAAGATGCTAGCGACTTCCAACTTCTGGAAGATGTTTTGAAGGGCGTGTAGGCATGAGGATAGAAGTTTGAAAAGAAGAATAAATCGCTGTTTCTTCAGGGTCTAACCTGTGCCCATACCCACTTCTTACTTCTGTATTCTCTATTGCTCCCTCCTCAAGAAAGGCTAGAAGGAGACACGGGGCTGATGAGACCCTTCCCCTTCATTAAGGAGCTGTAGGCAGTTATTGGTTGCTGAGGGAGGGGGGGACCATATTCTTCAGTGGTGTAGCCACTGCCGAGTTGCCCTTACTCAAGTAAAGAAACCAATACCCATGCTCATGTAGACAGTCCTAATTAAATCCAGTAGACACACAGACACACAGACACACAGACACAGACACACAGAGAGAGAGAGACAGAGAGAGAGAGAGAGAGAGACAGAGACAGAGACAGAGACAGACAGAGAGACAGACATATACATGCATCATAAAAGTAGAAGAGGAGTTGTTGGAAAGAAGAAGGGGTTTGGTGGGAGGGAGAGGGGATAAGCAAGAGAGGGTAATGGAAGATAGATATGATCAAAGTTCCTCTTGTATGTGAAATATATACACACATTGTATTAGTGACTATTTCATTTCCCTGACAACATACCATGACCAACGCAATTTATAGAAGGAAGAATTTATTTTGGCTTACCGTTGCAGAGGGAAGATGGGACACCAGGCAGCTAGCGTAGGAACACTGGAATGGCTGAGGCTGGATCCACAAAGCGTTTCTAGGCAAACCTCCACACTCCAGTATTCTCCGTGCATCACGGAAGCCGAGGAGCTTACAGACCAGGGTGCGCACTGGGCGCACTGAAGTCTTTAAAGAATTCAGCTCCAAGACTTCTACCCCAGTGTTTTTGGCCTTTAAAACTGGGGAGGGGGGGTGTGGGAGATAGCTCAGTTGGAAAAAAAAACCCAAACGCAGGGATCTGAGTTCAAATGCCAGCACCCGTGTAAAAAGTCAGGCATGATGGTTCACATTTATAATTCCAGAGATGGGGAGGCAGCGACACTGGAGCTCACTGTCCAGTAGGCCTTTAGTCCAGTGAGAGGCCCTTTGTTCAAAAACAAGGTGAAAAACACCTAAGGAGCAATTTCCCAAATTTTCCTTTGACCTCCTCACACAGGCCTACACACACACACACATACACACACACACACACACACACACACACACACACACACACACACACACACACAAACTGGTAAAGGTGTCACTTTGATGATTTTCCTGGGCCAAAAGAGGGAGGACTCCTGTGGATTCGGCCAGAAGGAGATGGGATAGTAAGTACTTTTTTTTCATCACCTGACCTGAGAAACCAAGCAGGCAGTTAGTACGTAATGGTTATCCCTGCCCCCAGAGATTACAAGACAGATATGGAGAACCCTATTTCTTGCTAACAAAAAGAACCAACACTTCCCCATAGAGGATGATACTTCTGAAAGTAATTTGACAAGTGATATCTCAAAATAATTCTCTGACGAAAGCTGCCATTTTGCAATATAGACTGTGCATTGGTTTGAATGGGAATGGTCCCACAGTCTCATATGTTTGAATGCTTTGCTTCTAGGGAGTGGAACTGTTTGAAAAGGATTAGAAGGATTAGGACTTTGGGGCTTGTTGGACTAGATACTGCCTTATTGGAGGAAATGTGTTGTTAGGGATGGGCTTTGAAGTTTCGAAAGCCAATGACAGGCCCAGTGTCTGTCTGACTCTCTTTCTCTCTGCCTGAGGATCAGGATGTAGCTCATAGCTGCTGCATTAGTGCTAAAAATCCCTCCATGCTCCTGCCATGCCCTCACAATGATGATAATGGACTAATCCTCTGAAGCTATAAGCAAGCCCACAATCAAATGCTCTCTTTTGCAAGAGTTGCCTTGGTCATGGTGTCTCTTCCCAGCAATAGAAACTTAATGATTAATGCTCTATTAATTAATGAGTGGAATGATTCAAAATGGAATAAATGAGGGTGTCCTCAGGGAAAGGCCCCACCTAGCTAAGTTTCCAACTTGTGAAGGGGAAACAAAGAAAGCTCAAGCAAGAAAGGAAGCCATCTATGACTAAAATCTTATGCAAAGGTAATTCACTGAGGACAGTAGAACTTGGGAGCTTCATCCAAATGGTTCTGGCTTTTAGAGTCAAGAAGGTTACAGGAAATGGTTTATGGAATCTTTCTCTGTGGTTAAGGAAAGCCGTGGAGACCTAGCATTTGGCAGGGCAAAGTCTACATGGACACACAGACCACTGCATGAAGTTATGAAGGTAAAACTTAGATTAGATTGTACAGGAGACTTCACTATGTCAGAGATGCCAGAGTCATGGAATACCTGTTAACTGGGTAGTTAGCAGTCTAAGAGAGGACTGTGTGGTAGTCAACAGAGATAAAAGAAGTTGGAGATCTGAAGGACATTTTGACATCAGAAATGGAGCTGCAGATTTGGAGTTTGCCCTCTTGCGTTTCAGTCTTGCTTTGGTCCAGTTTTCCTCACTGCGCTCCCTTCCCTCACCTTTGAAATGATAATGTATATTCTGAGCCAGTGTATTTTGTAAGTGTATATGATACGATTTTTTTTTTATTTTGACTTTATAGGGGTTACAGTTAAAAGATTGCCTTGTGTCTCAGAACTTCGGCCATCTAACTGGTGTTTAGACTGAAAGACTTTGGGGACTCTGAAGTTGGACTAAACACATTTTGCATTATGATACAGCTAGGAGTCAAGAGCCAGGAGTGTGGTGGTACTGAGACTGGTTCCTGTAGCTTAATATATTTGAATGCCTAGTCATCAGGGAGTGGTAACTAACCATTTGAGAAGGGTTAGAAAGTTATGGCTTTGTTGGAGTAGATGTGACTTTGTTAGAGGAAGTATGTCACTGGGAGTCATATATCTGTGACCTTGGCCATCATGGTGGCTCTTCAGAACAATAAGAACAGTGATTTAGATGTACACACTCTAGAAAAATGCTCTTTCTTTTATACAGATTGTAGCTTGGTTTTGGGGTGTGTGTGTGTGTGTGTGTGTGTATTGTGTATGCACATGTGGGTACACGTGTATATGAATGTAGATGTCAGAGGACCAACCTTGGGACACCAGCTGAGGTGTCCACTATTTTCTTTTGAAATAGGATTTGTCACTCACCTACGGCTCACACATCATTGACAGTCTTTTCTCAGGCAATTTTATGCTGTGTGAAGTTGACAGAAATAATTATCACACATGGGATGCAGGTTCCTTAGAGACCAGCATAAGTCAAAGGATAGGGAAGGAGGTGGGACAGCCCATCATGGTAGAGAACATGAGTTTTTATGTCTAAAAGATGAGAATACGCTTTTCAGATCTCTGCCACTTTCTACCTGTTTGACTCTGGGCAACCTCCTTAAATTCCCGGGACTCCTTTTCCTGTCTATGGAGTGCAGAGCTCCATGGCCACTTTGAGATTTTTTTTTATGAAGATTAAGTGAATGCAAATGCAAATGTAAAGTAATGCAAAATACTCGATAAGTGGGATCTTTTATTACAATGCAATGACAATTATATTACTAGTAATTGAATTATAATTTAATTCATGGTAGGCAGTGCTTCTGTGACATATTCAAGGTCAGATAAGCAGAAAGTGGCAAGAACTAGATTTAAAAAATAGCCCCTTTGATACTGGAATAATGCCTACATGTGTGGAGTGTGTGAATTCGTTTCCAGTACAACTCTAGTTGGACTCTGATGTCCTTATCAGATATGATTTTCTTCCTAATACAAATGGGGCCATTCCTCTGGACGCAAACCTAATTCTGCTTCAGGATCCAGTTGCTCTTGGTAACATATTCACCGTTCATTTTCTTTTTTCACAGAATGGTTTGGGGAATTTCCCAAAATCATATATCCTACTAAAAAGCTGGTTCAGTTTCTTTACACAAACCTGCATATTTTTAGTGTATTAGTAAGGGTTCTCTAGAGAAACCAGAATGAATTTCTCTCTTTTTTGTTCTCTTTACATACATACATACATACATACATACATACATACATACATACATACTACGTGTGTGTGTATCAAATGTAAAGTAATGTGAAGTACTTGATAAATGTGATTTTATTACAATCTAATGACAATTACATTACCATTAATTGCACTGTAATTCATGGCAGACAGTGTTTAGATAGATAGATGATAGCTAGCTAGACAGACAGACAGATAGATAGGAGACTTATTAGAATGGCGTAGTTTGTGATCCAGCTAATACAGCAATGACTGGCTACAAATGGAAGGTCCAGTAATCTAGAAGTTGTTTAATCCACCATCTTAGCTGGTCTTTTGAAGATGCTGGAGACCAGAAGAACCAGACTCTGATGAAATGAAAGGAATGGACTTGCTAGCAAGTCAAGAACAAACAGGCAAAGCACAAAGTGTCCTTCTTCTATGTCCTTATGTAGGTTTCTAGCAGAAGGTGTGGCCTATATTAAAGTTATGTTTTCCTACCTCAAAGGTCTGGACTAGAAGTAGACTCACCCACTTCAAATTAAGGAAAAAAAAATCACTTCACAGGTGTGCCCTCTAATTGTAATTTATTCTAGATGTAGTCAAGTTGACAACCAAAAATAGCAATCCCATTTAGCAAGCTTGTTACTACTGATGGTGTCTATTGACCAAGTCAAAGGGGAGCACCATACTTTATTGTAAGGGCAGAGCCTATATGGTCTCTATAGACCACTGAAATATATTACGTTTCTTCCCTGCATCGAGGCATTGGCATTGCTCTGCACTGGGCAGAACAAGACATTGCTCATCTGTCTTATCACCTCATCACCGTGATCCCTCGTTGCCCCCAGTCTCTTTAAAAACTAGGAAACTCCTGTCCACAGCCCTTCAACCTACATCTTCCTTGTGTCCTCCTGGACTCAGCCTCAACAGAGTGCATGTGGAAAATTCTGATGTTTCTTCATTTAATAATCCCAAGTGTTCAATGAAAAGTTGATGATCGTGGGTCCCTTGCAAAGCAGGTGTATCCAAATAGATTAAAGAGCTCAACTCCATAGTGCCTTCATCAAGAGCATTGCTTCCTGGTGAATATGGCTTGGAAAAGCATAGGCAGAGATGACTGTCCTTCAAAAGGACGCTTTTAATTCACAGTGAAGGATTGTGCTGTGAGACCTGACAAAGATAGTAACTGTTGGAACGTGAGAGGCCCATGTGGTAATGGCTTAGTAACTTCCCTGTGGTGCTTTAGAAATGGGAGCTTTAGGAGGCTTGGCCTAATGAAAGGAAGTTAGGTTATCCCTGAAGGGGATATTGGACTCTATGTGTTTGTGTGTGTGCCCCTTTCTCTAAGACACTTCAGGTAAGCAACCATCCAGTGGTGCCACCCCTGTGTACTGTGGTAGGTTTAAAGCAATGTGGGCAAGGGACCACACTCTAATACCTCTAAAACCAAGAGTCAAATCAATTCTTTACCCCCTTGTCATCTGTCTCTCAAATAAGCTGCGGATGTAACATAATATCAAGTGTTACATCCTGCCATGGTTTTTATATGCTTGACCTAGAGAGTGGAACTATTAGAAGGTATAGCCCTGTTGGAGTAGGTGTCACTGTGGGTGTGGGCTTTAAAATCCTCATCCTAGCTGCCTGGAAGTCAGTATTCTGCTAGCAGCCTTCAGATGAAGATGTAGAACTCTCAGCTCCTCCTGCACCATGCCTGCCTGGAGGTTGCCATGCTCCTGCCTTGATGATAATGGACTGAACCTCGCAATGTGTAAGCCAGCCTCAATTAAATGTTGTCCTTATAAGAGTTGCCTTGGTCATGGTGTCTGTCCACAGAAGTAAAACCCTAACTAAGACACATCCCTTGGAAAATGTTTATGGTCCATATTGCAGAATGTGTTTCCATGATGCACACCTGTGGGTCCATCTTCCTGAGGAGACTGCAGTCCCTACTAGAGTAGCTTCCAGGAACGTCATATGAACTATGAGCCCTTTGAAGTGTGCACATAGGTAGTAATCACCCATGTGATTACTCACAGGTGAAATATCCAGTTTGGGTTTCTGAGGAGATGGAAATCCCAGAGGGTTTGTGAGCCAATGGCAAAATCAAAGTTCCTTCTGGAACCCTCTGGTTTTATTGCTTCCATAAATCATGTTCTTCTTCGGTCTGACCGTACCAGAAATGCTCTTTCCCACCGAATCTCTAATTCTACACATGGACCTCATTGAAAACTCATCCCATGTGTTTCTCATGGATTTATACTTAACTCCTCAGAGACTGATGTATGTCCCAATGAAGTCCAAGCAGGCTTCTGGCCCTTCCCTTCTCACATACACTACCGGCCATTTAAGAGAGGAAGTTCATTGATTGCCAAGACTGCATTAAGGAACAAGCCTACAGTTTCCAAGTAGCCCTCCAGTCCAAATACACGATTTCCATCCCATATGAATTTCACATCCTCTCTGAGAAATGAGAGACTTGGTGTAAGGCAGCTCCTGCATCTGTCCTTCCCAGCAGCCCCAGGAAGGGCACCATTAATCCACAGGCTCTGGGGAAGAAGCGCATGCATTTATTGTCTGCGGTTTTCTCCCTCCAACTTCTCCGTCGGTGCCATACAGCTGTGTTTCTGTGAAAATAAGGGCACCGGGAAAGGAGAAAACACCATTTATGAGACTTTCATAGATTGGTGAGTCATGGCGTCTCAATAGCCCTGAGATATGTGCAGCTGACTACTTATGCAAATTTCAGAATTGTGTTTGAGCGAAAGGTTACACAGTAACATAACCTGGAGCTTTTATGACTAATGAGGCAGTCATTTCCATTTGAGCACAGAAGTGTTTCTTCTTCTTCTCCTTTTTGTGGCTTCTTGTAATTGTCCCTAATAATACAAAAATAATGTGGAGTCTTTATCTCTGGGGGGTGTGGGCGTCAGGTAAGTTTCCCTGTCATCTCCATGGCTGGAAGGATGTGACATCTTTCTGGATTCTTCTCAATAGTATAGTTTGAAGACATGAAGCCCCGGGTGCCTCTTCAGAAAGAAATTCTATTAAATTTGACCACTTTTGAGTGCTCGATATTCTGCCGGCATGGTTTTAAAATTAGTAGTCAAAACAATAAAAATAAAGGATTATGATTTTTTAAAAGCAATGTTTGGTTTTAGTATCAATTAGGTAGGGAAGACACAGCACGGATTAACACTGTCTGCAGGGATTGTTTTGCTTTTGTACAATATAGAAATTTAGAATGAGCAACGGGAGACATTTCTCTGCATGCTCTGTGATTCTATAGGCTGTTTATGGTGTGAGAGAAAATTTTGTTTGAATGAAGGAAAGAAATGAGACACAACTGAATGTGTAAATATAAAGAAAAATAACTTAAGGAGCCATATGAGCCAATGAAACCTTGAGTTGGTACCAGTGTATTCATACACACACACACACACACACACACACACACACACACACACACACACACACCACTTATTTGAATTAGCCATGGTCAAAGATTCTGGTGTGTACAGATTTTATTCAAAGTGGAATTTCGTATCAAATCTTGCCCCTTTCCCTTTCGTATCAAATCTCAATTTAGGAAGCATTCTTTAAGTCTTATGTGTTTATTCCTCTGAAACATGATCAGGGTCTAGGGAGACACCTCAGTGGGTAAAGCATCTGCATTGCGAGCATCAGAACCAGACTTCAGATTCCCAGCAGATCCATAATCTCAACTCTGGACAGGCAGAGACTGGAGGCTTCCTGGAGCTCATTGGCTTGCCAATCTAGCCAAACCGGTGAGTCTCAGGCTCAAGGAGAAACCTGTCTCAAAGAAGATGAGAAAGTGTTTGAAGGAGGCACCTGGAATTGCACCTGCGTATACAGTACACACATGATAGTAACACAGATAGACAGGAGGGAGGGAGGGAGGGAGGGAGGGAGGGAGGGCAGGAGGGAGGAGAAAGATGAAGAGTTAACCTGTCTCTTGTAAAACTCCCAGGAACAGGGGAGATTTTTAAAGTGTGATTACCAGTCAATATGTATGTGGGTTGCTATGGAGACCTGCAGGAGATTTTATCCCTCATTAAGGGCAGGAGTGCATTCGGGCTATTAGATGTATGTATGCCTAGTAGCAGGAAATGTTTTTTGATGATACACCAAAAATGCATGGGCTTCTTTCTCCACCAGCCAGGTAACTGCCAGTCATTGCATTTTCCCCTCAGCATCTCCTATCGGCTCTATAAAGGTTCTGACTTACATCACTCCAGCCATCGCTCCCCCCCTTAGCCCCTACACCATGAGATGCTCCAGTGACACTTGGCCCGGAAACAAATGAGACAAAGAGATTGCCTTCCTGGGCCTCTGACTTGTCCCTTAAAAATGGAATTGTGATTTTTGATTTCTCATTGTCTACCTGGCCAGACACGATGCTCTATCTTCCTGTCAGCATTGATGTACCACCTTGGGCCATATATTTGGCCCAGGAGCATTTGTCTGTGAGGGTCTTTAGAGTGAGATTAAGATTTACATAGTAGTCAGTGGATCCCCTCCCTACTGTGGGTGAGCCTCATCCGATCCTTTGAAGGTCTGAATAGACCTAAAGGGCTAAGGAAGCTTTCTCCCTCTCCGCCCATTTAACTCTGACCTTGGACAGCAGCTTTTTCTAGCTCCTCTCATGGCTTCATGGACTAGAGATGGGAACACAGGTCACCAGTGACGCTGGGTCTCCAGATTATCTGCTGCAGATCTTGGGAGCTATTGGTCGCCATGATCATGTGAGCCCATTCATTCTAGCGGGAACTTTTCTTCTTTCCCATTTATTATGTGAATTACCTATACAATGGAGTTACAGGTGTATATGATGTACTCTTTCGTATCCACCTCATCGCCCCCTCTTGTTCCCTGTCTCCTTTGATTGGTCCTTCTCTACCCTCAAATTGTCCCCCTTTGGTTTTGTGTCTTAAAAAAAAATAAAGAAATGAACTCTAAATGTCAGAGAATACATATATTTGTCTCTTTGAATTTGCCTTATATAGATCGCTTTTGAAATATGTTTTACTCTTTGATGGCACACATGGTATAATACACTTTAATCACACTCACTTCAACTATCCCCTTACCCTCCTACCCTTGTGTGTGTGTGTGTGACCTTCTATCAGGGCTGCATGAGTGAGTGTGACTGTGGTCTTTTCTACTTTTTTTTTTTTTTTCGGAGCTGGGGACCGAACCCAGGGCCTTGCGCTTGCTAGGCAAGCACTCTACCACTGAGCCAAATCCCCAACCCCGTGACTGTGGTCTTATCAAGTGGAACATGGGTGACTTACCAGCATCTCTACCACTGGGCAGAATGGATCCCCACCCTCCAGAAGTCATTACTGTTTTTCTTTAAACACATACACAGACGCGGGCTCCCACATTTGAATGCGACATGTTGCATGTGTGCTTTGCGGTTTCTCAGACCCTGACATTGACAGTTCTCCAGAAAGGCAGAATCCGTCAAGAGTATGTGGGTGGATGTGTGCATGTATGTTTCTTAGAGAAAGCGAGTTCCGCAGCCTGGTGGCTTAGACAGTTTCTACACGGAAAGGCAGAGCCAGAGCATAGAAGCCTGACCCACTGGGAAAGGGTTTGTAGGATAATACCACATTTTCCTCTCAGGAGATCCTCCACGGAGATGCCACTTTAATGTCCCCGAGCAAGTGGGATAAGGGGAATGAAACAGGCAGCCAGCTTCCTGGGCACAGGGAATCCAGCAGCAACTCTGGCCCTTCAAAAGCCCCTCCCCTGGATGATCCTGGCTTTGCCTTGTGATAGGCTGCTGGGTGGGTAAGGGGTGGGGCTGGGGGAGGGGAGGAGGAAGTTGCCCTTCTATCCTACTTCCTAAAGGAAATCTGTTCAGATGAGTGACCAAGTGACAGGGTGACTGTGACAAAAACATCAGTCAGCTGCCAGGGACTGACACGGTTTTCAGAAAGGAGGAAGCAAAGGAAGAAATCAAGGGAAGGAGGGAAAGGGAAAGAGGAAGGAAATGAAGGAGAGGGAAAGGAGAGGAAGGACAAAAGGAGGGGAAGGAGGGCAGCAGGGAGAGAAAAGACAAGAAAGCGAGGGAAGAAGGAAGAAATGAGAGGGAGAACGGGAGAACGGGTCTGTGCTTATAAATACAACAGTGCACTAACCTAGCCTCCAGGCACAGGCTTGCCACTCCGGATACTGGAGAGCCAGGAACAGGAAGATCGTAAACTGAAGGTCAGTCTAGATTACAGAATGAGTTCGAATCCAGCCTGGCAACTTAGAAAGAGTCTCACTCCAAATAAAAAGGGAGAAAGAGAGCTCAAGGGCAGAGTGTTACCACAGCGTTTGCGAGGGTCTGGGGTCAGTTCCCCAGCGCCATGAAATAAAGAAACGCACAGTGCCTACCAACCGAAGCACATGTTCTTAAAACGTGTTTCTCAAAGATCAGCTAAATAGAAAACGGTCTGCTGTCCTTAGCTAAATAGGTCACATATTTGTTTGCACCAGCATGGGAACAGAAGTTACCAAGAGAAGATTGTTATTTTATTTATTAATTGCCCATTCCATAATATGAAAATAAATCATCCAGCATAGGGATATCACTTTGGGAGCAAAAGGGAGCAGACCCCATCGTACGGAGCAGGGTTGTGGCGTCTGTAACTGTCCTTCCCTAGCTGGCATCACTCTGTCTCTAAGTAACGTGAAGAGCCCACACTCTCCTCTGAGGAAGGAGCTCAGTAGAGATCTTACCTAGCAGGTATGGAACCGTGGCTCCATTCCCACCACCACAGAAAACAGGCATGTGTGGAGGGCTGGCTCCCAGCTCATGGAAGCACAGGGGTCAGCATTCATGGTCGTCTACAGCTACCTGTGTTTGAAGTCAGCCCTCACCACATGAGGCCCTACCTAAAAACAATCCCTTCTCCCAGTTTACCCCTCTACAGTGTTCCTCTTCTAGGTCTTTAGCACCAAGAAAGAAATCCCTGCATTAATAGCATGAAGTCACTGTCCATCTGAGTCTTGTGCTCGGCTTACAAAGAGGATACTCAGTGGCCCCAGGCCTGAGATCTCAGCTCTGGGAAACCCCACTCTCTCCATGGTCCTAAGTCATTCCTATTTCCCATAATGCATGACATACGACGTGACGTTTTCGGATATTCTGCATGAATTCTCTATTTTATAGTGAAAGAAACTGAGAGCAGAAGGGCCAGGAGATTTCCCCAAACTTTCTGGCTGGCAAGTGATAAAGGCAAGACTGGACACCAGTATTTTTGGATTGCTACTCTCTGCTTTCTCTACTATACTCTCTCTGTCTCACTCTCTGTGTCTCTGTCACTATCTTTGTGTCTCTGTCTCTCTCTGTCTCTTTGTCTCTGTGTCTCTGTGTCTCTGTCTCTGTCTCTCTCTCTCTCTCTGTGTATGTATGTGTATGTGTGTATGTATGTGTGTGTATGTGTGTGTATGTGTATGTGTGTGTATGTGTGTGTGCATGTGTGTGTGCATGTGTGTGCATGTGTGTGTGCGTGTGTGTGTGTGTGTGTGTGTGTGTGTATTGAGACTGGATGCTTTTAAAACTTGGGAGAGAAATTTAGCTTTCAGGATGAGAGTGAAGTTCTGGGAACGGAGGATTAAAATGTTAGGAAGGACTCAAGCATCCCCCTTTGCAAGAAGCTTTGGGAAGGCAAGGTCTAGCCTCAGGAAGCTGTCTATACCTTGGTATTGGGTCGACTGACTCTTGGATACCTGCATTTAACTCACTGCAAGGTTTCCAATATATAGAACCAGGTGATAAGAAATGAGTTTGTGGCCCTGGGTTCGGTCCCCAGCTCCGAAAAAAAGAACCAAAAAAAAAAAAAAAAAAAAAAAAAAAAGAAATGAGTTTGTGACTGTCAAGATTTAATACCAGCATTTTCTTTCTACTGCTTATTTATTGGTTTATTGGGCTTTCATGGAGATTTGTGCTGGCAAAGGGATATATTGTTGTGCCTTCCTACTGACAGTTAAGCCAGGAAGACAGCAGTGAGGAGTGGAGGCAAAGGGTGCCAATTAGGGAAATGGTCACAAATGTAGAGCTGCTATCAATATACTTGTCTTGCTTATTTGAGCCTTGGCAATTGATTCTTGGTGAATATTTCCTTAAATTAGCAGTTCACTAAGCAGATACAATACACATTCAACCTACTTCCCCATCTCTACACACACACACACACACACACACACACACACACACACACACACAGTGTTGAGGCTGCGAAGGTGCAAGATAAAAATGGCTTCCCTGTGGCTGGGCAAATGGACACGAGAGATGCTCTCAGTGACAGCCAAGGACTTGTTTATTTCACCTGCTTTGCCCAAGCTTCTCCACACTTACTTAAGGACACTTCTCACCAAGGGTTTAACTTTGTGGAGTAGTTCTTCCCTGGAACGTTTCCGTCTGTGTTCTTTGGTTGGGCATCGATTGGCTTTATCTTTAAGCTAGGCAAACTATAAAGGGACTGTCAGGGTGTAGGGTGAAGTCACGTCCCGAGCACAGTTTGACTGTGACGAGCTAACATGTCTCAGATACACCACTACATAGACATCCTTTAGTTTGGATGTTTGATGCAACTGTCATGCAACCTTCAAGAAAAGTAGAGATTTCACTGAGGCTCCTGCCTAGGTTCCCAGAGAGAGGAGAGAGATGCCTCCGATTTTTACCGTCCATCTTTCCATCCCCTACACAAGCAGGTGGGGGAGGGCTGGTAGCTTCAGTGCTGTGACGGCTGGGTGCACCAGCAGCATCTCTAACACACCTGATTCACTAAGCAGGTGTTAAAGGTTCGGGGAGAGCTGTGGGTCCACTTAACAGCAAGCAGGATTGTAGCTCTAACCCAGAGCTCATTGTATTCCCATTAATTCACAGATGCAGACAGCTCCTCTATGGCCTGCTTCCTGCCCAGAGCCCAGCCAGGACCTTCAGCCTTGCTCATTCTGGTTTTGTGCCATTTCTGATCCGGCAAGATGCGTTCTTGCTGATGAGTCCGACAATCTGTTCTGGTTTCCTTTGTTTTTTCTGTCTTTAAATTGTACTCGTTTTTGCAATCAGAAAGAACACACCCAAGTCTACAGTGATTTCCCATAACTCTGTCATCTGTTTTTGTCTCTGGCTTTGGATTGTGGCTTGAAGCAATGAGTGTGTCTTTTATTATCTTACTGTTTAACACTGGGCATAAGGTAGTAGTGTTCGCAGGTGGAAAGTCGAAAAGCCACTGACGGAAAAAAATGGGCCAGATGCCAAATGAAGAGGGTAAGTTCAATGTGGTCCATGTCACTGAGGTGCTGAAGCTTCATCCCAATGGACAGTGCACAGGCTGTTGAGGGTTTGAGTCCAGAGATGGAGTAAGGAGATAGAAGAGGACAGTGTAGGAACCAACGGAATCTTTAAATGTTAAGAAGGAAATCCCAGCACACACTGCAACATCAATGAATGTTAGGACGTTAGGTCGTATGAAACAAGCTAGCTACCAAAGGGCAGACGCGGCATTAGTCCCCTTATATGAACAGGCAGGGCAATCAAATTCAGACAGACTCTAAGGAAAAGGTGGTTGGTGGCAGCTGGGAGGAAGAGGAACGAGGAGTTACTGTTTGGTATATTAAACATTTATGTTTTGTACATTCAGGATTTCAGCAAGAGAAGATGCAAGGGCTATAAAAGTGGATGGTGGTGACAGGTATACGGCAATACAGAAGTTCTTAATGATGCTAACATGCAGGTTTCAAAATGGTTGACATCATGTCAGTGTGTATTATCCAAGAATAAAAAGATAAAAGAAAAGAGGATACCAGAGGAAGGGAAGTGGAGAAGAAGGGAAGGGAAGGAAAGTGGAGGGGAAGGGGAGGAAAGAGAAGGGAAGGGAAATGGAGGGAAAAGGGGGGAGGAAAGGGAGGAAAGGGAAGGAAAAGGAAAGGGTAGGAAGGGGAGGGGAAGGGAAAACAGGAAAGGGAAGGAAAAGGAAGGGAAAACAGGGAAGGGAAGGAAAAGGAAGGGGAGGGGAAAGGAAGAGAAGGGAAGGAAAGTGAAGGGAGGGGAGGGGAGGGGAGGGAAGGAGAAGGGAAGGGAGTGCAAGGGAAAGAGAAAGCCTGATGTGTGGCTTTTCCTTTTTTCTCTTTGCCCTAAGAATGACTTGATTCCAACATCTCTACTCTTTTGCTTACTTTTTTATTCTTTCACACACACACACACACACACACACACACACACACACACACACACACACGCACACACACAGTGGTTTGAAATGAAAGATGTCCCTTGTAAACTTTTGTATTTGAATGCTCACTCCTCTCTTGGTGGCACTGTTTCAGGAGGTCATGGAATCTTTTGGACATAAAGTGTTGCTGGAGGTAAAACGTCACTGGCTAAAGGTTTGCAGCATGGCCCAACTTCTGGTTCCCTCTCCTTGTTTCTTTCCTCTAAATGCTTGTTAGCATCAGGTATTACAGAGCAGTGCTTTTTCACTACATCTTCTACTTCAAGGTAAAGCATGTTCCATCAAGAATCCTGAGAGAAAGAGCATTTGACCAAAGCTTGTTGCAAGGAATGGACACCACTGCAACAGCTGTATGGACAACCATTGTGAGGAGGTGTCTTGCCGATGCATGTTCGAGGTCTCAGAGTGACTGGTGCCTTTCAAACTAGGAATCCACGTCTAGGACTGAATCTTGTGGAGAGAATCATAGCTCATATTTCCTTAGTGTTGATGCTGTAACTTCTGACAGCCATGGTCAGGACAGGAGAAAATAGGAGACAGGGCGCTGAGATGGACTGGTTAAACTATGTATGGCTGAACTGTTTTTGGTAGATTTCTCACAAGGAGAAAAAGATGGGTCGTATGATGGTGTGATACCAGACTGCAGGGAGAAATGACTAGATGTACACTTAAGACAAAATGCCTATGGCTTTTCTCTGAATGGAGGAGCTGCCTAGGCCTTCTCATTTCGTCTCCGTATTATTCTGTTTGTTTGTTTGTTTGTTTGTTTTTACATATTTTAATCTACAAGTGACTACTTACATTTTAACCCAGAACAAAACAGATGTTGATTATGAACATGTTTGTTAGATCCAAAGGCTTCAGCCTGAAGGATCAGCTCCAGGTATAAGAAATGGAGCAGGAGGACCAGATGACTTCTCTCCTCTCACAGAGGCCGTGACTGTAAAACAGACCAAGGTATAGGTCTGCCAGTATCAGGTGACTGTTAGGCTTAGGGACAAAGTAGAGGCAAACCATACTTATCATTTACAAAAGATATAAAACATATCCATTTCTTACATTGTGTGTGTTTCAAAATTATATTTCTGTTATGAGACTGAAGGTCACTTAAATAGCACAGTGGCAGAATTGGAGTTAATTGTCCAAAAATGTCCTGTCAACCGCAAACTATCCAGGGAAGACTCCTGAAGAGGTTTGGGTGTCTATTCTGTATGACCTCAATGCTGTTTTGTTTGTTTGTTTTTGTTGTTTATCCCAGGCAAAACAAAAATCCACTTCCCTCTCAGTGAACTGAGCTTGCTCCCCGACAACATAAGCAGTCTCCTGGCAGCAAGCGGCTCTTGTCTTAAGGAAAACTGAGCACAGAGAAAGCCTTCACGTCTCTTTGTGTTTTGCAGACGATTCGGGCAATAGGGATGTGCTCTGAAATGTAAGTTTTCTTTCTGGAGTCTCTCCTGTTCCATGGCTAATTTGGATCTGGTCTTGGAGCAGAAGGAAGTATAAATTATAGCTAACTGGGGGTATCGGAAACAAGGAAGGAAGTGGTTATAAAGAGGGCAGGGGCGGGGCCTGAGCAGGGGAACATTTGGGGAATGGAAATGAGACAGGTTCTGAAATACTTTCAAGCCCGCTTACCGCCATCTGTTAGAAGTCTACGTTGCTAGGGACTTATCGTTTCCCATCAATGAATCCTCTGGCTATGGAAAATATTTGGTAAAGGGTGATTGGACTTCCTTCTTGGTGGTAAAGCGGGAAAGAAGGAGCATGGAGGTGGGGTGAAGCCAGGCAGGATTCTGGGTAAGCTCTTCCCGAGTGCTATGGTCTGCATGTTAAAAAGACCAAGCAGGGCATATGTGTGTTTGTGAATGTGTGTGTGTGTGTGTGTGTGTGTGTGTGTGTGTGTAAAACCTGTTCTTTTATCATGCTGCACACTTCAGTTTCGGCCCTACCACAGATGACCCAGCTGTTAAGATCAGACTATAGGAAAAATGCAGGTGCTATCTGCAAGGTCTGTCAGTGCCTGGATTAACCATGAACTTTCTGAACCTGGAGTAACATTAGCATTTAGATCTAGTTCTTAGACTGTTGAATTAAAAACAACAACAACAACAACAACAACAAACAACAAATCTAGAGGATTGAGAATGGGCTCCCTGGGTGGGAACACTTGCTGTCCAAGCGTGAGAACCGGAGTTCAGATCTCAGTGCGCACTTAACAAAAACATGGCCATGTAAGCAAGCTATCTGGTAAGACGGGGACCCGAGGATCACTTAGCTTTCTGGGTGTCAGTTTAGCAGCTCCAGACTCAGTGAGAAAGTCTTTCTCAGAGATTTAAGGCAGAGAGAAGGACGATTTGGGGTGCATAAATATGATTAAGACACGTTTTACAAAATAGTCAAAGAGTTCTAAGAATTATGCCAAAAAGCAGAGTCAGTGAGCAAGAGACTTGACATCCTCCACTGGAAATACAAGCACAGGTACTGAACTACATATGTGCTCATAACCACACACACACACACATGCACACACACATACACACACATACACACACACATACACAAACATACACACACATATACACACATACACACACACGCACACGCACATGCACACATGCACACATCCACACGCACATGCACACACACATACACAAACACACACACACATACACACATACACACATACACACATACACACACATACACACACACATACACACACATGGGGGGGAGGGAGGGAGAGAGAGAGGCTATAAACAGAACAACTCCAACTGTTCTGTAAAAATGGAAATCAAGCAAAAACCAAGGATGGTTTTGCAGTTAAATGATTTTAGTTTTAGTCTCAAAGATTAATGGGTTAATCTAGAAAACCAACAACTCCTACTGGAAAGGGGCCTCATTATCCCTTTATTAGCTATTCTCTTCGCTACAACAAAATACTTGAAAAAAAACAACTTTGCTAAGGTCAGGATTACATCGGTGCGGCTGAGTGTACAGCTCATCTTGGTGGTGGAGGGAAACAAGGCAGCGGGCTGTCTTACATTTTCGGTCGGGAAGCAAAGGGGGATTATTTCCCCAACATCCTAATTTATACAGCCGAGGGCTCCAACCATTGGAAAAGTGGTTCCCACATTGAACACAAGTCTTTTCACCTTAATTGATGCTGTCCAGACAATGCCTCACAGAAAATGCTTATGCATTTATTTCTGTGGCCATTCAAGGTCACACCAAGTTGAGAAATCAGTAGTAGTCATCACACTCCCCAATGATGGCTACTTGAAGACAAAAATGTTCACATGGGTTCCACGCTCCATAGTTCCAGCTCCCCACCCCCTCCAGAGCTGCCTCATCTCATCCAGATTAAGACTAGAAGTGTCTCTAAATCTCGTCTTCTGAGACACACGTAAATTTTCTTTCATGTTTCTTTCTTTTTTCCTAAGATTTTTTTGTTTGTGATTATATTTATGTATATACACACATATACACACATATATACACATACATACACATACATATACATGCATATGATGCATATGCATACATATACATGCATACATACACACATATATATTTATATATGTGTATATATACACACACCCATATATATACATGTATATATATACATATATATATATATATACATATATATATATATATGGTTGTTGCCTGCACATCAGAAGAGGTCATCAGATTCTGTGGAGCTACAGTTACAGCCTGTTATGAGCCGCCATGTGGTCGGTGAGAATTGAACTCAGGACCTCTGGGAGAGCAGTCAGTGCTCTTAACCTTTGAACCGTCTCTCCGGAACTCTTCAACGCCGAGTCATCTGTCCAGCTCTGCCTTGCTACTGCTTAAAGATAGCAGCACTGTAGTTCTTGACTTGGATTTTTCCTGACTATTGCTTGAGGGCTCTCTGTTACTCCTATTTTCTATATTAGGAACTTCAGGGAATGGAGAGAAAGACTGCAGAAAACAGTGGTAAATGGGTTGGGATGAGAGCAGAAATCTGGAAGTTGAAAAGCTCCTTCTTGTGTGTACCTATATTCATACACACATGTGCAGGTGCATACGTGTGTGCATGAGGGTGAATGTGTAGACATGTGTGAGTGTGTGTGAGGGCCAGAGATCATCTTCATGTCTGGTTAGCTCCCCAAAATGCCATTCATATTGTTTTTCGATCCAAGGTCTCTTACTTCCCTGGAACTTACCAACGAAGATGGCTGGCCAGTGAGACCCAGGATCTGCCTGGGTCTGGCTTCTCAGATCTAGCATCCCAAGCTGGTGTCACCACGCTCGGCTTTTAAATGTGGGCTCTGGAGATCAGCTCCAGATCCTCATGTTTGTGCGGTGAGCACTTCACCATCTGAGTTCTTTCTCCAGCCTGTTAGATTATTCTACGATTAATCTTGATTTTTATATTGCATTTTAACGATGATGAATGCTTTATTCAGAAATACACTTTTTCTTTTAAGAAGCTGAAGTAATATCATGTTTTCAAAGAACTGCCCACAGCACAAGCCACCAACTGTCACTTGTCCTTTCTTCAACCAAAAAGACCATCGTCCTTGCATTTTACGCCACCCGCCCCCAAGAATTCCAAAAGGAAAAGAGAAGACAGAAACACAGAAACACGATCTACTTTAAAAAGCCTGAACTCCGTATGGTTCTGTAGTCCCAAGTGCTCACAGTTTTACTGACAACCCACACTTGTGGTGTGTGTGGGGGGCACTCACAGAGTTGGTCAAGTCCAAGTTTGCAGGTTTTCAAGTTAATGATAGATGAAGGACCCCTAGATATTACAGGGTTTTGCCGACTGTGAAATCCAGCCAATCATAAGATGAAACTATGATTGTATCAAGAGAAACAGGAAGTAGGCATGGTCCAGAGAATGATGAACTGCAGGTGTGGCTTGTCTGAAGCCCAGGATCCTCCGAGCATCTCTAGAACGTAGTTTCTGGAGGAATAATTAATGCGTGTTGCCAAATCTGTGTTTTGCTTCCTCGAACATTCTTTATTAGAAAGATACCATCAACAGAAGAAAAAGAAACAAAACTCACTTGACTGTATCCGCGAATGGTTCTGCAAATGGAACATAATTTTGTGATTATGTTAATCAGATAAATGTGTTTTGTTTGGTTCAGAAAGATTGAAAAAATTTTTGACCCAATTATGAAATTTACATTTTAAATATGAAACATATGGGTACATACTCACAGATGACATAACATCCTCAAGTGTGTAAAAAAGGAACGATCTGACAGATGTTCACAGAGGACTGGATGTGGAAGACATATCAGGTGTGAGTTAATCATGGCGGCAGTTAGAATTTGATTTTATTGCCAAAGAAGGCAGACAGAAACTCCGCTTCTGCATAGCCTCCTGAGATCATTGTATCCCCTAGTTGTAGCTTCTTCCAAAGATGTATTCTTCCTGCCAAGCCTGGCCTTATGAGTTGTTGGAATAGATTGGTTTCAGTACTCAACGTGCTTTTCGGGTTATGCTGGCGTAGGTAGCCTTAGGGCCAGCAAAACAAACAAATGCTCCTTATTCGAAGGCTGATATTGAAATCCTCCCATCCCTTTATAAGGTCTTTGGTTCTTGCAGTACAGAAACATCCTTTAAAGTGTTCCTCGATGTCTGCTCTGACTTTAAACTTAGCATAACCCAGCAAGCTCAGCGAACACACCATTATTGCATGAAGAAAAGTGGCTTCGAGAATGTCTGTTACAGATTTGCAGGTCACAGGAGGCAACCACAGAGAGGACCAAGACCCATCTAAACGTTTGGAAAAGGGACTTTGGCTAAATAAATCAGGCTACTTCAATACAAGGACACGCTAAACAGCCATGGGAAAAAAAATAAGGATTGTTTTGCATAAAGGAAAATACAATTACAAAGGAAGTAAGGCGAGTTATAAAACAATGTAAAATAGGATGTTATTTTTCCAATTACCACTGCTCAGACACACTGTTGAGTCTGGGGTCCTGCAGATGATGAGGACCGTGCAGTACAAGTTAGGCAGGAACAATTTATTTACTGCAGCTTCCTAAGGCTAATCAATTAGGGACTGGGCCAGACTGGGGAGCTGGAAACCCAGACCCTCAGCAGGTGGCGCACAGGCCTTTTAAGGAAAACAACAGCAAACCACACACAGAGAAGTAGGAAAAAGGGGGCAGTAGGTGCAGCTCGCCCACCCGTCATTGAGATGATCTATCTTTATCTGTGTCAACAAGGACCTAATTGGGCCTGGAAGGGTGTGTGTGTGTGTGGGGGGGGTTGGTTGGGACAAGTTGTTTAGGAGCTAGGGCAGGAAACAAATGAAGGAAGCACAACCTTGGTCCTTTATTTTATTTATTTATTTATTTATTTATTTATTTATTTATTTATTTATTTATTTATTTATTTATTTATTTTTGGTTCTTTTTTTCGGAGCTGGGGACCGAACCCAGGGCCTTGAGCTTCCTAGGCAAGTGCTCTACCACTGAGCTAAATCCCTAACCCCAACCTTGGTCCTTTAAAAAACAACCGGGACACAGACTAATATGCAGATGGGAGTCATGTAGCTAAATGACAGATGTGTCTTTTGTTCTCACATTCATATATATGTACGCATCTCTCTCTGTGTGGGTATTCTCTCTCTCTCTCTCTCTCTCTCTCTCTCTCTCTCTCTCTCTCTGTATACATTCTAATTTTTCTACAAAAGGAAAGATACAAAACACAGCATGTTGTATCCTGTTTGCAGCAGTCAAACTACTTGGGAAGATTTAACTGTTACTGGGACTGTGGTAATAATCAGTTGTGTGTTTTGCTCATGAATACTTTAGGTCATTTTTAGGACAGTCACGTTTTAAATTTAATTGTGACAGTTTCGTGTGCATACAATGTATTGTGAAAGTATTTAGCCCTCTTACCTCTAATCTCCTCTACTGCTCTAACCTCCCCCCTCTTTTTCCCCAAGTTATTTCTCCTCCTCCTTTCACGTCTTATGTGTCTATGTTTCAAGGGTACGCAGGTATCCACAGCTTCTGTGTTCTTGATTATATTGGCCTTGTCATATCCAGAACGCGACATTTTGTGAGACTCCACCCCATCCTCCAGTTTTCTTTTTAAATTGGTTATTTTATTTATTTACATTTCAAACGTTATCCCTCTTTCTGGTTTCCTCTCTGCAACCCTCCATACCATCCTCCCTCCCCTTCTCCTCTCTGAGGGTGCTCCGATACCTACCCACCCACTTCTCCCTCACTGCTCTAGCATCCCTCTACACTGGGGCACGGAGCCTCCACAGGATCAAGGGTCGCCCCTCCCTTTGTTGCCAGATAACGCCATCCTCTGCTGCATATGTATCTGGAGCCATGGGTGCTTCCGTGTACTCTCACAGCCAACCATCAGACTGACTCCAGGGACCCCAATGTTAGAGTTAGGGGAAGGACTGAAGGAGCTGAAGGGGATGGCAACCCCACAGGAAGAACAACAGTATCAACTAACCAGATCCCCCAGAGCTGCCAGGCGCCAAACCATTCTCTAGTTCTTACTGTCGTCTCTTTGCCTCATTTTATCTGTGATGTTCCTTCCCAGCGACTTAGAATGGGTAATACTGATGTCTTATTTAGGGCCCAGTGTTGCGGTAAATATTTAAAAAGCCTTAACCTTTCATCCTGCGCTAGCACCTGCACTGTTGGGCCACAGGGCACCGCGGGCTACTTTTATCTCAGCAGCTCCATGCTGCCCCCAAGTACTCTCAGACCCAGGTGATCTGCGAGCCCTTCCAGCGTTGCACCTTGCCACACTGGTCCCTAGAGTTAGTCCTGGCACCCGTGAGGCCATATGGAACTAACCGTAATTTATCTCTGGTTAGCATCTCTCTCGGCAGCTCTCTACTAAACTACGAACTCTCTGGTTCCTGCTGCCCGGTAAAATCATGACTCAATAAACTGTAATTTAACAATCAGATTGAGAATTTACATTCTCAGTCCACAATACATCCACACAATAAACTCACAACCAATTGATAAAGATATAAACCGCCCACCTAGATAAGATAGATTGACCTATAGAATTTCATCCCTTAAGAAATATATATAATTACCTAGGGTCATTGAAGACCACCTGGGTCTGGGTCGTCCTTCTCCGTCTCCATCTTGATTCTCTTTCCTTTCTCCCCCACCTTACAAAAAACTTTGTTCCCGCCTTACTTTTTTACTGTCCAATCATGGCCTTAACCTAACTTGTGCCAGCCTTCTCCCGCATATAGACATCAACCTACAGCCAATAACTTGGAAACCATTCACTCCCAGCCTTCTCAACAGCCACAGGTCTCTGCACCAACCATTGCTCACGATGGAAAGAGACCTCTATCCCAGGTGGTCCAGGCAGGACACTGGCAACTTTAAGAATTGGTCTTTGTAAATATAAAAAAGTATGAATTGGAAAACTTAATTTATTTCTGAGATCAGGTTTGATTGAGTATTTAGAGGAGGGAAGATGGAGGGGTTATGGGCTAAATATAAAAAAGACTGTGGCCTTCCTTCGGGAGAACATGAACCCATAGTGGCGAAGGTGATGATGGGGACTGCAAGCCCTGGTTTCACTTACTTCTCGGGGCACCTTGGCTTGGCCCTTGGAAGCCCTGGGATGATCCTGTACCTGCTCAGAGGAAGTCTGGCTGTCTGTCCCTTCTGGCATCAAACACTTCTCAGAGTCAAGTCTACCAAGATATTTAGAGCCATTAAAAGTACGAGAATAATAACAAGTCTCCCTGCTTCCCGAAAATATATTTCTATCTATATATATGGAATATATATAATATATACTATATATATATGGAATATATATTTCTCTGGTTTTCTGTCTCAGTTACTACTTCCATCACTCAGATTTAGTAAAAGTTCATTTTTAAATTAAATAAAAAAGGAACACACACACACACACACGTTGGCTTTAATACAGATTTCAAGCTTTAAATAATTTAAAAGTGAAGGCTTTCTAATTTACAAGTCAAAAGAAGTTTCATCATATTTTGATATTTCCTCCAAATTGCTCTTTCTTCCTTATACATGTTAATGTAATTCCGCTGACAGTAACGAGAATCGCAACTGAACAGATCACACACACACGCAGTTTCTCTCCTTGGAACTATGACATCATCTTGGAAAAGGTACCGTTTATTTTAAAATGGACCCAAAATATTTTCGAACTCAGTCGCTGTCTTTGTTTCAGAAGCGAATTCTCGAAAATACACTTCCTGTAAGGGAGTTTGAAAAGAGCTATTTCAAAGGGTAGTTTTCTTCTCTTTTTTCTTTTTCTTAACTTTCTGTTGGTTCTTTATGAGTTTCGTATCATGGAATCCCATCCCACTCTCTTCTTCTTTCCTCCATACCCACCCTCTGCCCTTGCACCCCACCCCCAAAGAAAACAAACAAACACCCAAACATCAATAACAACGGCAAAACATCCCCTGCAGAAGCCGCGCTGTATCACACTGTGTCGTAGAGCGTACTCTTTTTGCAAATGTTCATTTCAGTCAGTCATTGGTCTGTTTCGAAGCCTCGGCCTTCTGCTTCACTGTCAATATTGGATGTTCACCGGGATTCTTCTCAGATTTCCTGTGTTGCTGTATGTCGTGGAGATACAGTCTTGATTCTGCAGGACGGGCACCTTCACAGGCTCCAACAATTCAAAGATGGGGTAGATTTTGGGGTGGGCCAGCTCAAAGCCCTAGATCGGGGCCTGGGTGGTAGCTGAGTTTTTCAGTCTCCCAACTCTCCCACACCCACGCCAGCTGGGCCAGCTCTACTGTGGTGCTGGGGTGAGGTTCAGAGCAGGCTGTGGTGAGGGGTGAGGTCACCTGTTCTCAACCCCTTGGGGCCAGCTCTGCACACAGCTCTTGGATATCAACATGGTTCTTGGCAGCAGCCCCGACCAGGGACATTTGCACATCCTTTGATGGTAATATGAGCCACTGACATCAACACAAGACCCCTGATGCTACGGTGCCATAGACTCAGACTTGGCCCTGAGTGGTAGCATGGTGAGGGACTTCCTCATGGCCTCAGGTGGCAGCACAGGCTACTCACATCAGCCTGTTCCTCACCACCCTCCAGTTCTACCTCTCTTCAAAGTGCACACACAATTCCCATTCTCTTTCTCATCTCTTCACTGTATACTTGCTCATAGTAGTGGTACCCGCCTGCCCAGAGGAAGACCTTTGGATATCTTCTGCCCATCTGAGCTGCCTGGTTGTGGGCGTCCTCCCCTAAAGGTTAGTTTTCTAACAGTCATAACTTACTTTGTCTCTCAGCCTGGGAGGAGTAGGGTTTGGCGTGTGGTATAAATGTTGCTTTCTTTGCTTTGGTAGCAAATTCCAATTGAATTTCTAAGAAATAGAAAGCTGAAAAGTTATTTCGCAACAAAAGAGGAAAACAAATGTCAAGTACCTAGAAGAAAAGGAAGTTGTAAAATAGCATTAAGGGAAAAGACCCAGAAATACCTGGAAATATAAGAACATTCATTAGCTCTTACAGAATCTCTTAAGAAAGGAATCTGTTTGGCTTTTGCCGAAGTATACGCTTGTATAAAACAAAACTTGTCTGTTTGGTATGTGTTTTGAGATTGGATTGGGACTTTCTGGAAAATATCTTATTAATTCGAGGAGGAGAATATGATTTTATTAATCTATTTGTCTATCTACTCCTGACACCTCTCACTTGCCTGGAGACACAGCTATTCTTTGCTCTGAATCAATGTGGTGTGGGGACATTGATTCAGAGTGAAGACTAACTTTGATGACATCACCTTAGATTCTCCTTCCCATCCACTGAGGCCAGAGTTTGCCCTTGAGTGAGAATCGGTGATCATTCGGATAAACTGGTCACGCTCTGGAGGCTGCTGGTACTGTTCCCTTTTAGGATAGAATCCAATTGCCCACTCTCATCCCTAGGAAAGCCTTAATGGTACATTTGGAATCTACAAATGTTGCCACAGTGGCTTCGTCTGGCATCCCAGGTAAGGGGCAATAGCTTACCTATTTCTTCCTTGTGATTAATACACAAGGGAGACAGCTCAAAGGAGGGAAGACATTTTGGGGCTCATGGTTTCTGGGTCTTAAATCTGTGTTCACTGGCTCCTTTGTCCTCACTGTGCATAGTGAAATAGAGACATCATGGAAGAGGGACCAGGGGAACCTCATGGCAGTCACAAGGCAGAGGGGAAGAACAGAAAGGGGCCAGGGCCAGCATACCCTCATAGGCGTATGTTAGCAATACAATCCATGGTTTCCGAAAACTTTGAATCCATCAATGGATGCAGCTGTTACTTAAGACAGGATCCTCACCACTTAATCATCTTAGAAAAGGAATGCCCTCATAGACATCCAAAAGTGTCAAATCCCTTAGGCACCTCTAAAGTCAGTCAAGTTTAAAGAAAAGAAAAGAACAAAAACCAGTGACAAAGGGCTATGGAACACTATGTGAGAAGTCCAAGTGTGCAAGGCCACTGTGTCAGGAGGAGGTCCAAGTTACACACACAGCCCATGGTTAAGTAGTCTCCATCACGGACCCAACTGACACCAGCTTGCAATCCCTCCAGCTCAGGGGACAGATACGACAGTGAAGAAATCTTCACTTCCCAGATGATTCTGGTGCAGGATGATCAAGTAACTTCAACATTTGTATGGTTCTAACCGAACCCTGCCTGACCTTTAGGATTACACCGTACTTTTGCCAGTGAGAGTTACCTGGGTGTTGACCTATACTGTGCAGCGGATGTACAGATCCGCATTTGAGACAAGGTAGTTTTGAATGACATTTGCAGGAGACTGGAGCCCACTGAAAACATCCAGAAGGTGCCAAGTCTGTCCAGATTGTGGCAGCTTGCTGCTACCTATGCCCAGGCTGAGCTGGAATGGGCTGCCTGGCTTTGTATGACAAGGGTGATACTAGGGACAAGAGGAAACACCTTATTGGTATGTCCTTAGGTCGGGGACTTTGTGGGCTTAACAGCTGAAGAATGTGCGCAGCAGCTGGAAAAGAAGTTACACTCATTGGAATTAGTGAAAAAATTAGCTGCATACTTTGTAGGACTCACTCTGACCATTCGTTGGTATCCTTCAAAGACGTAACATGAAAGCCCCCTATTTTTGGAGATCGGTCAATCATTGCTCTTTCGTTGTTAAATTTTGGATATGAGTTTGATGAGGGCTATGTAATTTTTTAATCAGTTAAAGTCTGTTGTCTCCTATAAGACAAAAGACAGGCCCACCTTCTCTCTCAATTCCATTGCAACTGCTGAGAACGTGAGTACCATGAGGACATTGATGCTGATGTGCTGCAGAGTTTCCAGGAAACCAACCTGGCCAACGGCATCTACTAACCCCCCTGAAATTGTCCTCCACCAGTGAGCAGAGTGCCAGGATGACCGCCATGGACAATGGCAGCAAGAATGCTTCTGCTGTGATTGACGAATTGTTTCAATGTTCAAATGCACGCATCAGGATGTCGTCATGAACGAGTTGGTTGAAGTCATCTCTAGGGACGCTGTTCTGGATTAGTGAAAATCCAGTTGCAGCCTCAGACAAGAAGTGAAGAAGGAAAATACCAAGCTGATTTTAACAGATCGCCTGACGTCTTTGGCAGAAGAAATTTGGTCTATTGAGTTATAAAGACAGTAGGCTATTTGTAAATTATCTTGCAATAAACAACTTACAATGAGAAAAAAAATTACTGGAAAAACCCACTCCTTCTGCACCATTTACAAATCTTCTTATCCAGTAGCACAATCCTATTGATTCATTTTTTTTTTAGTCAGCTAGGTTTTGTTGTTGTTTTTAACCTTTTTAAAATTTATTTTTATGTAGCAAGGGATGCCTGATACACTGTGTGACTTAGACTTAAAGAGGAAAATGAGTAAATAGTTGGGATGATATGATGTCAACAAAGTACTCTGCAGCTTCACTTCTGAGACACAGGGAATTAGTTACATGTTCTTTGTGGTTTTCTGAAGTATAAAGTTATTAGTTGCCTTTAGTTTTTCAGTATAATAAAATCACATGATCTTTCTTTTCAGCTCTTTAAATACTTGTAGCCAAACAAAAGAATCATTTTATGCTCTCCTAAGAAAGATTAGATATTGCTTCCCACTGTACTCTAGTCTGTCTTTGGACATTTTCATTTTTAGCCATTTGGTTCCGGCTGTGATGCAGTGACATCTGCCGATTCCCCTGCAGATTCTTCACATATCCTCACTGGCTTTCAGCTCTTCCAGGGTCTCTTTGGGGCTGGAGTGAAAGCTCAGTCACTCAATGTTTGTGGGTTATATTTTCTGGAACGTTTTGGATCCCAACTTTGGATCAGATGAATATAATTTTAATGCTGAAAAAATAATAGAAAATGTATGTGGTAAAATGAGTTTAGGTTTCAGGAGCTCCAGCTTAGATGGTTCCTTTTTTATTGTAATAACAACTCAGAACTTTAGATGAATATACAGTTTTTACCTGATTATGTCAGGGAGGAGAATGTCATTCAAGAACACTTGAAGTGTATTGTTTGGCTCCTTTATTCATTTCTTATTCAGAAATTATAAAAGATTCCTCTTAGCATTTATAAATATATAATCAAAGTTATTTGCTTAGGAGGAAAATTTCTGAATCATTATTGTTTAGCATGTATAAACAAAAATTTAAAGTAGATAAAATGCTTATAATTTCCCAGAATCTGTTAGAAATAGTGATTTATCTTGTCATTTGTCTTATAACCAGTATCATGCATCATCATTATAAATTATTAAATAGACTCCAGCCAAGGAAGTAAGTAGGCTAGTTGCAGAAATTTACTTCATTTTCCTCCACATATAATCCTTTAGTTTTATCTTTAGCTCTGTAGTAGACCACTAGTCCCCCCACTGTTCCCATATTTCTAGTGGATCACATAGATCTTCCCTCCGATTTTTCTCCCTACTCATCCTGTTTTCTTAGCCCCCAACTCAAGCTGAAATTCTCTAGGAAGCCAAGTCTGACAGAAAAGAAAGTGGGCCAATGAAATGGGGAGTTGAACTTTACATCTTCACTATCCTTCCTTTCCAACCCATCTACCTAATCCCTCAGTCTCATCTCCAGCTCTGGAGAACAATACCTGTTATGACCTCTCCTCCCTCTCTGCCCCCATTCCCAGAGAGCTGAGCTCCTGGTAGAACACTCTGATTTCTTCCCGACTCTTAATCACTCCTCCAAGACCATCCCCATTCCAAATACATAGAAACACAGTTTACCAGGAGTGATCAGTGTCCACATCTATCAGGGACCCAGGAGAATATTCTATCAAGTCATGCCTGCACTGTCTTAAGAACCAGAGAGGGCAACAGAAAACAAGGAACAAAACATTCAATGAGCAAAGACAAGACCACGTATCAGTACCTAGAGTTACAATCTTCTCCAACCCAGATGGCTATACATTAGAGTACAAACACAATCAACAACAGCCAGAAAAATATGGCTCCACTGGACCCTAGGAACACTACTGCAGTTGGCCTTGAGTATTCTAACATAGCTGAAGTCAAGGCAAAGACCTTAATGTAGCTTTTATCAAAATGATAGAGATTCTTAAAGAGAAAAATAAAGAAAATCCTTTAAAGAAATCTATGCAAATATAGGTAAATAGTAGAAGAAAATGAATAAAATGATTCAAAACCCAAGAGAGGAAAGAGAACCAATAAAGACAACCCAAACTGAAGGAAATCTGGAAATGAAAAAATTAGGAACTCAAACAGGAACTGACAAGGCAAGGCTCACTAACAAAATAGAAGAGATGGAAGAGAGAATCACAGGCATTGAAGACTCAATAAAAGAGATGGATATCACTGTAAAAGAAAACATGAAATCTAAAAATATTTCCTGTACAAACATCCGGGAAATCTGGGTCATTAAGAAAAGACCAAATCTATGAATAATAGAAAGAGAGGATGGTGAAGAAACCCAAGTCAAAGGGACAAGAACTATTTTCAACAAAATCATAGAAAAAAATTCTCTTAAGAAGGAGGTGCCTATCATGGTAAGAGAAGCATACAGAACATCACATAAACTGGATCAGAAATGGAAATCCCCACAGCACATACAAGTAGAAATATTAATTGTATTTAATATTTTCAAAGGAAAATATTAAAGCTGAAAAGGAAAATGCCAAGTAACATATGAAACAAGTCATATTAGAATAACATCTGACTTCTCAGTGGAGGCTCTAAAATCCAGAAGGGCTTGAGGAGACGGTCTGAAGACTCTAATAGGCCAATGATGCCAGCCTAGAATACTATACTCAGCAAAACTTTCAATCATGGTAGTGGAGAAAATAAGACATGCTACGATGTAATCAAGCCTAAGCAACATATATCTATGAGTTCAGCCCTACAGAAGCACTAGAAGGGAAAATTCCAACTTAAAGATGTTAGCTACATCCAAGAAAACACAGGGAATTATCTCAGACAAGCAAATCAAAAAAGGGGAAACATTCAAACATCTCTCTCTCTCTCTCTCTCTCTCTCTCTCTCTCTCTCTCTCTCTCATAGACACATGCACACACATATACCACCACCACAACAACAACAACAAAGACAAAAATAATAGGAATCAACAAACACTGCTCATTGATATATCTATCCACACCATCGGTTTCAATCCCCTAATAAATTGACACAGACTAACAGAATGGAAGAAAAAATACCGGATCCATCCATCTGATCCCCTCAAGAAACATACCTTAATATCAAATGCAGATATTACCTCAGGGTAAAAGAATGGAAAAAGGTATTCCAAACAGATGGACTTAAGAAACAAGCTGCCATCGCCATTTGAATATCTGACAAAATAGAATTCAAACCAAAACTAATCAGAAGAGATAGGAAAAAGTAGATAGGAAAGCCATAGAAAGAACCCTATGCTCTCATCAAAGAAAAAAATCCAACAAGAGCACATTGGAATTGTTAACATCTATGCATCAAACAAAACGAAAGCCAAGTTCAAGTTCATAAAAGAAAGAACACTCCAGTTTAAACTCATGTTGAACCTCACCCACTCATAGTAGAAGACCGTAAAACTGTACTCTCAGTCATGAACAGGTCAGCCAGACAAAACTAAACAGAAAGCTAGTTGACAATATTATATTATACACCAAATGGTCCTAACAAACTCTTACAGAATACTTCACCAACACCAAATAATATGCCTACTTCTCAGCAACTCAAGAAACCATCCAAAAATAATTTTATAGAACACAAAGGAAGTCTCAACAGACACAATGAAATTGAAATATTTGAATGAATTCCTGATCTCGGCTGCAGAACTGGGAAATATATTATTGTCAGCTTGTCTTGGTGCAGAGGAATAGGAATTAATAAGATCCATGTTGAATCCTTCTCCTTTTGTAAAAAGAAAATACAAGGATAAATTCAGATAAAAATAAACTATCAAATATTTTACATACACCTGAAAGACTCAAGTCAGTGGCAAATATTGATGCCCTGCATTTCTTATAATCATGGAAACTATAATTCTCCTGATCAAAATGGAAATCCCACCAAAACTGCACAAAAGGGAGGGAGGTTCAGAATTTACCACAAATCAGAAATTTTTAAGATATTTTACTCCATTGTTGCAGGCTATGTTGCAGACTATACAGACCTCAAAATCCTTAAGTTAAAACCTTACCACACCAAGCTTTGGAATATGCATATTGGAAATACAGGCACTGTAGATGTACTTGGTGACCTTCTGGGTTGAGCTGGACCTCTAGGTCAGTATCGCCAGCCCTTACACACAGTATATCATAAACTTGTAAATGAATGACTTGATGATTGAATGAATGCATCGAGTATATGGTGATGATTAATCTTGACTGTAAACCTGATGGAATTTAGAATCACCATAGAAACAAATCCTTGAGCATCTGTGAAGGATTATCTAAAGTAGGTTAACTAGGTTAGGAAGGCCAACCTTAAATGTGGACAGTACTATTTAAAAGCTGGGTTCCAGGCTGAATACAAAGAATGCAAACTATGGGTTGGGAATTAGCTCACTGGTAGAGCGCTTGCCTAGCAAGTGCAAGGCCCTGGGTTCGGTCCTCAGCTCCGGGGGGGGGGGGGGGGGAGAATGCAAACTAAATCCCAACATTTTCATTTCTTTTTGCTTCTTATGCATGGATACAAGGTTGCAGTTTCCTCGTGCTCCTGCTGTCATGGCTCCCAGGCCATGAAAGAAAACATCCAATGGACCTTGAGCCCAAGCCTCTGCTTCCTTTGCCATGTTGCTTGCAATGGGTATTTTTGTTGTAGCAATGACACAAGAGACTGATAAAAAATGTATGGTTCCATAGTATGATTCTCTAAGTTTGAAGTTGGCCTGGTTTACAGAGTGAGTTTTAGCACGTCCAGAGCTACACAGCGGAAACCCTGTCTTGAAAAGCCAAAAGTAAAATAAAATAAAATAAAATAAAATAAAATAAAAAACAAAACAAGAGTAAACCCAGCATATGTATCATAGAGAAGATCTGTCCCCTGAAGTAGTTGCTTTTTGATGAGACCTCTTCATGGAGATCTCACAGTAGGGATTTAGTGTGGTAAATAAGTGTAGAGTCCCATGTTGCATTTATTTGATTTATTTGGGGTTGAATGGCCAAGCCATTGATTCATCCGGTATCTTCTTTAATGGGCGATAAAGGTATACTAAGCCAACAGGGTGCAGGTTTGGTTCACATTTGAATCTGAAAGCCCTTTTAGTGTAAAGTACCCATAATACCCTCCCAGGGTCCACAGTAGCCTATGTAAGAAAGGGGAAAGCGCCATCTTGTTGACATTTTGAGTTTGCAAGCATTGCTAGTAACCAAGTTGGAAGCCTCACTTGTACAAAATGGCAGATGCAAATAGAACTCTCAGTGGCCCGAGAGATGCTCAGCGGTCAAAAGCAATTTCTGCTCTTGAAAAGGATCCATGTTCAGCTCCCAGAACCCACCCGATGGCTAACAACCGTCTGTAATTCCAGTTCCAGAGAATCCAATGCCCTTTTCCAATCTCCCCAAGCACTGTCTGGAAATAGTGTCAGGCACACAAGCAGGCGAAGCACTCATACACATAAGAATAGAACTTTGTATCGTGTTTTACTGTATAGCCAAGAATGACTTTTAGCTCTCAACCTTCTGCCTCAGATTTGCCAGTGTTGGGATTCCAACTGTGCTTGGGAAACAACTGTAATTAGGAGATAGTACAGGAGTCCTTTTTTTTTGTCTTTGAATTTTTATCCTATATTAAAGTTCAGAGGTATTTATTTAGGCTTAAATGTATGCTGAAGGTTTAGATAGATTAGTCATTGTCTATGACCGCAATTGTCCACCCAGGGATCCTTAGGCTGACTGAATCTAGAGCTCTTATTTTTCTTTGCTTAGATGTCTGAAATCTGTCATGACTGAAGTCTAGTCTGAGGTATATAGCAGGTGTCTTGGACTTTGGGACCTACCATAAGCCACAGATGCATAGAGTAGCTGTGTGTTAAGGAAATTCTCAGGAAGGAGATGGGTTTGTGTTTGGGTCCTTAGTGCTCTGACAATTCTGGGAATGATGTGACCATAACTTTGCTGAATAGCCCCCTCCAGCCATGCTCTCCTTTGCCGTGTGCTCATTGCTAATAAAAAGACTGGGGTAGAAGGGTGAGTGGAGTAATCACAGCGATTTCCTCTCCCAGACTTTTTAGCTCTGCTAACTCCTATTGTAGGCAATAGGAAAGGGGCAGGGGTGATACAGTGCAAGTCACTTCTTAGGGCAAACAGTTAAGGAATTCTATAAGGCTACGGAGGTGGCTCTGTGGGTAAAGTGACTGCCACACAAGCATGAGGGCATGAGTTTGATCCCCTGAATCCATGTGAATCTGGGTGCGATGGTAACCCTAGTGCTCCTCCTGTGAGATGAGAGAGTCAGCTTTGTGAATGACTTGAGACAATGGCCAACATCAAAAGACTGACACCTGAGGCTGTCCTCTGAGACACACACACACACACACACACACACACACACACACACACACACACAAATACATACATGAATGCATACATGCACAAATGCATGAACATGTGCATGCTGTAAAAAGAAGTTAGAGAATACATAGTGAGTTTTCTTGTCTTTATTTCAACAATGATCAAACCCATCTCTTTGATAAACTCTGGGCTATTACAGGAAACTAGTATTATTCAAACTGATTTGTGATTCTGTTGTTTACATTTACATATTGGTACAGGAAACAAATAGGGAGCGTAAGTTGGAACTGCCAGTTTGTTTAGTCTTAGCTCACCTGTGTTAGATAATAAACGGATTATGTTTTGAGTGAACAATAAGAGGCAATGAATGTTTCAGAAACAAATTACAAGAAGCTTTGATGTGCCACAGTAGACTAGGGCATTCTATAATGCCACAGTCAATGACTCCACCCTGTGGCAAATCCAGAGGCCAGGCCATAAAACAGCTCCTACGGCCCTTGATGATTCGAATTTGGTCTCAGGATGCAGAGCGTTGAGGCCTTGGAAACTTGACAGAAACCTTTTAGAGAGGAAGGTATACAGGGAGATCATAGATCCATACCACCTGTTGCCTCTAACATACAAGAATATGGACTTTAAAAGGGAATTAAAGACAGATTTTTTTCATTTAAGTGTGTGTGCACGTGCACTCATTCATGTGTATTCTGTGAGGGCACATGTGTTCAGGATATGTATGTGGAGGTCAGAGGACAACCTCAAGTATTGTTCCTTAGGCCCTCCCCACCTTTTGTTTGAGGCAGGGTCTCTCCTTGGCCTGGAACTTCTCTACATAGCCCAGGGAAGCTGGTCTGTGGTTTGTAGGCATCCACCTGTCTCTGCCTCCCATCTTTGACTTGCTGTCATTGCGAATGTGTGCATACCACACCTGACTTTTTATGTGGGCTCTGGGCATCTGAACTGATATCCTCAGGCTGTCGAAGCAATTACTTTCCCCACGGAGTAGTCTTTCCTGCTCAGTTTCCTCCTTTTTAATTTTTTCTGCTCAGGAGTCATCATTTCGAATACTGGAACATAAGTAGAGTTTTAAGCTTTGTTTCTGATCTGCTGCTGCAGACACATTTCACTGAGGACGCCCACCCCTGAAAGGGAGTGAGCACCCCTCTCATGGCCATGGTGAGGACTCAAGTTCTGCCCTGACAAAAAATAATCTGAGCAGCTTCTTTTGAACCAGAGTCATGGGATGTGGGGCCACACAGGCTGACTTGAGAGTAACCTGATAGAATAGAATAATTCTGGAACCTTAATTTTAAGACCATGCTTAAAGAGAAATGAGATTCATGTGTGTCTTTTATTTTTGGAAGAAACATTCTTTAAAAAATAACTATTCCTTGTAAAATGGAAAAAGTTAACAACTAATTTCAGTCTTTTTGAGAATAATTAAGCTTTGATAAAATGTTACTAAACATTAACATGACATAAGCAGTAAACCCAATCCACAACAATAACTTGTAACATACAAACATATTGCAGTATCAAGATGAAGAAACTTCCTTCCCATTGTACTAATCACAGATAAGTATGGTAAATTGTATTGTCTAATACAAAGAGATGACACAAACTCAACAGTAACAGTCATCGATGTTAAGAAGGTTGCACAAACTAGCCCTATGATGGCGCCATGTGAGACACTGTCTGCATTTGAGCATGTGCAAAGCAACTCAGTGAAGAAACTGAGTGCTTGAAGGAGTTGGAGTCTCATGAGAGATGGAAGGCTTGAGTGGCCCTTAAGATTCATTTCACACTTTCCAATTTTTTTGGAGTACAGGTTTTTGAAGTATGACCTAATGATTCTTTGGATTTCCTCAGTTATGTCCCCCTTTTGCTTTCTGATTTGGTTAATTTGGATATTCTCTCTCTCTGCCTTTTAAGTTATTTTGCATAAAGGATCATCTTTATTGTTGATTTTTCTCAAGGAACTAGCTCTTTGCTTCATTGACTTTTTTTTATTGTTGTTTCTTTTTGTTTATTGTTTGTTTCTATTTTGTCGATTTCAGTCCTGTTTGATTATTTCCTGTTATCTACTCTTCTTGGGTGTGCTTGCTTGCTTTTGTTCTTGAGCTTTCTGTTAGGCTGATAAGTTGCTAGCGTGTGATCTCTCTAATTTCTTTATGGAGACCTTTCATGCTATGAACTTTTCTCCCAGCACTGCTTTCATGGGGTCCCATAAGTCAGTGTATATTGTGCGTTCATCTTCATTGAGGTCTAGGAAGTAGTTTCTTTCTTGATTTCTGCCCTGACCCAGTAGCCATTCAGTTGAGAGTTGTTCATTCTCCATGAGTTTGTAGGCTGTTTTTGTTGAGTTCTAGCTTTAATCTGTGGTGGTTTGATAGCATACAGAAGGTTACTTACTTTCCTGGTATGTTGGAGAACGTTTCATGAGATGCTGAGAATGTGTATACTCTATTCTGTGTAGGTGAAATGTTCTATACATATCTGTTAGGTCTGTTGGGTCAATATTTCTCTGTTTAGTCTTCCTCTGGGTGACCTGTCAGTTGGCAAGAGTGAAGTATTGAAGTCTGGGGCTCAGTGTACGATGTAAGCTTTAGGAATGTTTCTTTAAAATGTGGGTACATTTGCATTGTGGAACAGATGTTCAGAATTGAGAGATTATCTTGGTGGATTTTTCCTTTGATGAGTATGAAGTGTCCTTCCTCATATCTTATGATTAACTTTGGTTGGAAGTTTCTTTTGTTAGGTATTTGAATGGCTACCACCAGCTTGTTTCTTGGGTCCATTAGCTTGAAAATCATTTTTTCAACCTTCTACTCTGAGGCAATGTCTACTTTTGTTGTTGAGGCATGTTCCTTGTGTGAATCACACTTGTGTAGCAGAGGGCTGTATACTGTGTTCATATCCATTCTGTTACCCTGTGCCTTTGTACTGGGGGAGTGAGTCTATTAATATTGAGATAGGCAGCCACTTTGGAAATCAACATGATGGTTTCTCAGAAAATTGGGAATTTGCTCTAAGATCCAGCTATTCCACTCATGGGCAAATTCTCAAAGGTGCTGCATTCTATCACAAGGAAACTCGCTCAACCATGTTCATAGGAAATTTATTTGTAATAGCCAGACACCAAAAACAACCTAGATGTCCCTTGACAGAAGAATAGATAAAGAAGATGTAGCCATTTATACAATGGAGCGTTACTCGGCTTTTAAAAAATAACATCATAGAAATTTCAGGGAAACGGATGGAACTAGGAAAAAACTCATCCTAAGTGAGGTAACCCAGATCCAGAGAAACAAACAAGGTATGTACTCATAAGTGAATATTAGATGTAAAGGATAACCATGCTACAATCCACAGACCCAGAGAGGCTAAGTAACAAAGAGGGCTCAAGGGGGATGCATAAATCTCCCTCGGAAACAGAAATAGAATAGATATTGTGGGTGTCTCAGGGCATGTGGGGACAGGAACAGGAGGGACCTGGTGGTGATGGGGAGGATATATATATATATATATATATATATATATATATATATATATATATAGAGAGAGAGAGAGAGAGAGAGAGAGAGAGTTCTAAGAGAGACAACTGGAATTGGGAGGCATGTCAAGGGTGAGGTAGAAACGTAGTATAATGGAAACTCCCAGGAATCTACAAGGGTGACCCTAGCTTCAACTCCTAGTAATGGGGGATATGGAGCCTAAAACAGCCATCTTTTGTAACATGGCAAAACTTCCAGTGGAGGAATTTGATACACCAACCCAACCACAAAAACTTCCAACCCATGCTTTTCCTGCCTGCAAGACATGCTAGGGTAGAGGTGGCAAGGACTTGAGGGAGTGGCCATCCAACTGACTGGTCCAGCTTGAGACCCAAGCCACGAAAGGGAACCCACCCCTGACACTTCCTGAGGGCCAGGACCCAGAGGCTGGACATCTCAGAGACCTAGGATGACAGAAACATGACAGAAATGTGAGTAGTTGTTGGGCAAGAGGTATTTGTTATTCAGCTCTCTGAGGGAGGAAGACCAATCACAGAGGACATGGGGCGGGTTCTGGGCCGTACCATTGCGCTTCAGGAATACAAGAAGGTTCTATGAACTTTGGGAGCCTAATCAGAATGTTTTTATTAAAACATGACTGGAAAAGAAGAAAGGAAATAGTCAATGAAATGATTCCTAATGATACACTTCTATACTCGTAGATTGGTGTCTAGCCCAACTGTCCCCAGAGAGGCTTCATCCAGCAACTGATGGAAACAGATGTAGAGATCCAAAGCCAAAACATTAGGTGGAGCTTGGGGAGACCTGAATAACACAGGGAAGAAGGATTGTAATATCCACAGGTGTCAAGCGCACCACAAGAAAACCCAGAGAATCAACTAACCTGGGTTCATAGGGGCTCACAGAGACTGAGCCAACATTCAGAGGCTTCATGGGTCTGACATAGGGCCTCTGCATATATTACAGTTGTGTTGCTTGGTTTTCTTGTGGGACTCCTAACATTGCAGACAGGAGCTGTCTCTGACCCTTTCGCCTGCTTTTGGACTCCTTATCCTCCTACTGGTTTGCCTCGTCCAGCCTTAATATGAGGGGAGGTACCTAGTCGTATTGCAACTTGGTTGATATCTCTGGGAGTCCTGTCCCTTTCTGAAGAAAAAGGGAGGAGGAGTGGATTCAGGGAAGAGGGAAGGTGGTGGTGACTGAGAGGAGAGGAGGGAAAGTGATCGGGGGTGTAATATATGAGAGAATAGAAGAAAGATTAGTTTTAGATCTTTCCATCTCGAAGATTTATTTTAGTCTCTCTCTCTCTCTCTCTCTCTCTCTCTCTCTCTCTCTCTCTCTGTGTGTGTGTGTGTGTTTCTGTTTGTGCATGTTCATACACACTTAGTTTCCCTTATTGCAACCCTTGTGTATGTATGTGCTGGCAAAGGCCAGAAGAGGGCATTGGATGCCCTGGAGTTGAAGTTACAGGTGAGCGTCAGCCTCTTAATCTGGGTGTCTGGATCTGAACTCACATCCTCTGCTGAACTCAGATTCCCTGCGAGAAAAATCCAAGCTCTTCCCCACTGATCATCTATCCAAACATGGATCTTTCATTGTTTAGAAAATCTAAGTGCAAACCAGAAAACTTCCGAAGCTTAGGGAGGCTAAGCTAGTCATTCTCTCTGCTCGATACAATGTATTTGTAATAACTAGAGAGGAAAAGAACCCTAACACCTAAGCACACTAAAAGGAAGCAAGGAACACACACAATCTGCATGAAATACTAACCTCCCTGCAAAAAAACAAAAACATACGGCCGACTCATGCAACAATCAGGATTCATCTCAAACACATTAGCTAGAGAAAGAGACCAGATACCTAACACCATATTTCTGTGAAGTTCAAGGTCAGAAACAACTCATCTCTGGGGGAGGAGCCAAAGCACAGGGATGGCGTTGACCGAGGACCATTGACTGAGGAAGGACTACAGGGAACTTCTTAGGGTTGGTAGTCTATAACATCATTGGGATAGTGAGAGCATTAGTATATATAGTTGTTGATACTCATACAACTGTGCCTTTACTAGATGGGCACTATACTGTATGTACCATCCGAAATACTTCCGTTTACTTGCTCACCATTGGATTGCCCAGTGGGTAATTTTTGTTTTGGTTTTTTTTTTTTTTTTTTGTATTCTTGGATATAAATTTATCTCCCTGACTCTAATGCATGTTGTTAATTCCAACCTGCATAGTAGAGCTGGGAAAACCTACAGCAAGTACAAGAGTGATTCTTATGTTCAAGGTCACTGGGTCAAGGTCGGCTCCAGCCCTACATGATTCTCTAAGAGCTATCACATAGGACAGTGGTGTGAGCAATTATCCATGGGAGATTTGAATATATGTGAGTACACAGAGTTCCCCATTCAGCTTGTGAGACCAGATCAGAGGAAGGTAGTCAGAAGACCAGTAAGTTTATTTCTTCTTCAATAAAGGGAGGCTGTTTTCAATGCCTTCAACTCTTTCTTCCTTAACCAAAAACATGCAGAGTGTCTTTTCATATAATTAAAGCCAGACTGTGGAAACAGGTGAATATTGGCTAGTACTCACCCAACCAAATCATACACACATACTAATAATTTCATCTTCCAGCACCCTGTGAGGTAGATAGTATCTATCATAGTAATACCCTAGTATTGCTTCTCAGACTTAAGAATACTCAGTCACATACACAGACACACACACAGACACACACATACACACACAGAGAGAGAGAGAGAGAGAGAGAGAGAGAGAGAGAGAGAGAGAGAGAGAGAGGAGAGAAAGGGAAAGAGAGATTGTCTGTCTGTCTGTCTGTCTGTCTGTACACGGCATGCATGCCGTGCCTGTAAAGGCCAGAAAAAGGTGTCAGATCTCCTGGAACTGGAGTTTCAGATGGTTGTGAGGCACCATGCAGGTACTGGGAAATGAACTCAGGACCTCTGGAAGAGCAGCCAGTGCTTTTAACTGCTGAGTCATCTCTCTGGCCCACAGTGCTGAGTCATCTCTCGGACCTGCTTTGGGGTGGGGTGGGGGCTGCAGTAATTTAAAGGGACATTGGTCATCATCATGCGACACCCATTTACAGATAATGAATTTGAGGCACATAAAGGTTAAATGACTTCCTAAGTCATCCACCTAATTAGGTGTAGAGTTGGAACAAGAAGCCATATTTTAAAAATCCCAGCCCAGGGCTTTTCTACCACATCAGAAAAATTAATTGAATTTTTATCCATGTAATGTCCAATTTGAAATCTAGGCCCCAGGGGATTGCTGGTTAGATAGTCACTGTGTCTTGAAATTCAAGTCTTGGGACTGCCTTGGAGACATCCTGCAGCCCTTGCTCCCAAATTCACACGGGGTCAGTCTCACACCATCCCATCCAGGCGCGGATCTTTCCCAGTTCTTAAAGCCTTCCAGATGTATCTCAACTGGATTTCCTAATTTATTTTCCAGAGCAAGAGAGCAGGATTTGGAAAATAGCCTAATATGCATAACCCATTAATAGCATCCCGGGAGACAGATGAGTCCAAACCCTGAACGTCCGAAGCACTTTAATTCAGGATGGATTGCACTGAAGCCCTGGGGATTATTTTCATCGGCATCGACTGTGAATGTGAATTGCCGCCCGTGCCAGCCTGCTTTGGCTGTGAAGGGAATCTTACACAAGATTTAACGTGGGACCACGTATCAGAATTTAGCTTATGAGTAGGAAAGAAAACTGAAGGTAAGCACACATTTCCTCCGTGTCCCCTGAACTTTTGATAGGTATTTCGTGGCTTCTCCCTTTTGCTTCCTTTCCGCGTTGTAATTCATGAACAACGTGTTCAGTCCACAACTCGTTCTCTTCTGAGAGCTCTTCTCGTCTCGACTCTCAGCTGGGTGACTAGGTCCGAGTCTATATAGAGCTGGTTCCTTTTTCAACGGTATATTTACATAGATGAAGAGATGAGACTGAAGAGGGGCTCCCAAGGGGCAAGCTAGTGAAGAAGTTGTATCTCACCCAGAAAACATCAGTGGCTCCTTCTCTGCCTTGTGAAAGGATAGCCTGTATGCCTGAATATGGTGTAGCCAAATTCGTGTGCTAAAAATAAATACTCTGTCGCCTGTGTTCCAAAGAGGTTCCTTACAAGTCCTGGAGGGTTACGTCATTGGAAAGGAGGAAGACAAGAGGAGACCCAAACTGAGAGCCAGAGACGTACCACTGTAAATATTTCCCTGGCAGTTAAAAGAAATAAGGACACCGCCTCTTTATCCCTCCTACCCATTGGCGTGTTAGAAATCTGCGCTAACGCAATAATGCAGAAAGACAGAAAAGGCAGCCTCATTTAAAAGAAAGAAGTAAAAAGTGTCAGTGGCGGTGAATGAATTGGTTCTAGGTGGAAAAGAAAGATCACAAGTCTCTACAAACAACTTAAATTTAACAAATCTATTTACCAGCCCAGAGAGCAGCAGGAAAGAAAATCGACTCTGTATGTATAGGCCTGTTACACAGTGAGAATGAAATCTCACAGCTGTTGTGACGGGCCTAGCCTCAAGGCTCATTAAATACCAGAAAATAAACCTTTAACCGCCTGCGAATAGTCAGGGAGAATTTGCTCAAACGCTAAAACAAATTGTAACGTGTAATTCCTCAGGTGACACAAGAGCAGTGTGCTGTTGGTTTAAACGAATATAGGTCAGTGCTAGTGAATGGAGCGCAATGTAAGGTGGGTTTGAAATTAGCATATGAAAAGTAAGATGGCTCAGGGGTTAAGGGGCTTGCTGCAAACACCTGGGTACCTGAGTTCGAATACCACAACTTGTATAAAGGTGGAAAGTGAGAACTGACTCCACAAAGTTGTCCTCTGCTTTCCACACTAAATAAATTTAAAAATTAATTTATATGGAAGGGCCTTGTCTCTAATACAAGTTGTTTATCCTTTGCCTTCCTCTTTGTTTTCACAGTTCAAATGAAAGCTCACAAATATTTACTTCATGTCCATCTTCACTATCAGACCATAAACTCGTGGAAGGAAGGATAGTCTGTTGTTTGTAACTGGACATAGCCTAGCACACTGCTTTATATACGCAGGGATTCAAAAAATATTTGTAAAACAATGTAGTTAATGGATGAGTCAAATGTATTCAATGAAAAAGAAATTGAAAACTAGGTTCTTAGTACTCCTCTTGCAGAACATGCTGGAAAAAATTTTAGGTATGTTAAAATGTGTTAAAAATACAGACAAAATATTTTCAGATGAAATGATACAGAATATTAAAATATAGGCAAGAGTATTATAAATAAAAACCAGATAGGAGCAATGACCAAGGGAAATGCATATGGTTCTTCAAAGCATTGAGTTTGATATGCAAAATGGCCTCATGAAAGAAATTTGAAACCACAACAGCAGATTGGAAGGAATATTTACAACACAGAGTGAGGGAAAAATTAATTTCTTTAATATACTAAAATTTCTTTCAAATCAATAAGCAAAGAGCTAATAGCCTTAAAGTAAGTGCAGTAAAGCACATGAATATTCAATTCATAGTATAAATATCACTGTATCAAAATAATGATAAAATATCAATTTGATTATAATGTTAAAATCAAATAGAGGATAATTTACATTCATCGGTACAATATTTAGATGCTTGGTATTAGTGAGTTTGTGAGAGTAACTAATAGAGCTTTTAGAAAAAAATAGAAGTTTGCACACAGAACTTTAATAAAATTCTAATTGTTCATCTCAGAATCTTGACATTCAAAGAAATTTACTGATTACATGTTATTTTCATGTACAGATCATGAATTGAAAGGCAGATAGTAACCACCACCACAATGTAAGGAAAACGTCATAATTTCTTTTGTTTTTTTTTTTTTTATGATGAAAGATTTGCTTCAAGTCCCCATGCCACCTGAACCTAGAAAATAAAGTCCGGTTGATCTCAGTTGAAAATGTTAACCTCTACCCCCCAGTTGTTTGGATTTAAAGTCTTCCGTTTGCTTAATCCTATCTAATAACATCTCAGATAGAGATACCTACTGTCTGCACTTTGAACATTAGTCTCGATTCATTGCAAAAAGAAGTTTCTTTGATGAGGATGAGAGCTACACTTTATCTGTGAGTATAAATATAAGTATTGAGAATGCAATTAGAAATCATATTGGTTTAGGAAAATGTCAGCCGTAGGCTGTCTTCTCAGGTCTGGGAATTTTCCAGCCATGGGTAGGTGCCTAGGCTTACAATACTAGACATTAATTATGATCTATTGAGTGGGCCTCAAGTGCAATAGACAGCTACTGGTTATCAGCAAGATAAGAGTGACACTATTGTACTATTTGGGGATATTTCGCTGGTTCAATTATTGTTGGGATTTGTAGCCTTTACAAATAGGTAGCTCTACCAATTTTGCCTCTCATTCAGCAGCTCGAAAGCACCCCTGATACAATGAGAGCAAGTTCTCATGGAGGCTTCAGGGTCAGCTCTAGCTTGACTCCCCCAGTTCTAGGTCTTAAGCATGTGATGTCTTCAGCTGTAGAATTCTACCTTCAAGTTCTGGAAAGGAACCAAAGTGATAACATACTGGTTTGGACAACACTTGTATTCCTGTTACCAACAACTCTAGGGGCGAGTTCCCATGCTTGGCAATAATTTTAAATTAAAAACCAGAAGAGGAAGTTGGTACTTTTAAATGCCCCAAAGGTAAGCTACAACAGTGTAGTAGTCTACTTCCTTGTGGGAAGTTATGAATTAACACATCATCCTACACAAAACTCAAGTCCAAATGGATCCAAGAATTTAACATAAAACAGCATACACCAAGTCCAATAAAAGAACTTTCTGTTCTGTACAGAATCGTTTAGACTAGCCTTGAACTCTTTGGCACAGGAGACAATTTGCTGAACAGAGCCAACAACTCGGGCACTAAGATCAAGAATTAATAAGTGGGACTCTCTGAAACTGGAGAACTTGTGTAAGGCAAAGGACACTGTCAAATGAACAAAATGGCAGCCTACAGATTGGAGAAAGATTTTCACCATCTCCACATCTGTCAGAGGCCTGATATCCGAAATGCATAAAGAACTCAAGAAACAAGACATCAACAAACCAAATAATCCAATTAAAAATATCATAGAGATTTAAACAGACAATTTTTGACAGAGGAGTCTCTGATGGCTGGGAGATAGTCAACATTGCCAGGATGATAGTCAACATCATCAGGAAAATACAGATGAAAACAACTCTGAGATTGCATTTTAACACAAGTCAAAATGGCTAAGAACAGAACCTCAAGTGACAGCTCATGCTGGTGAGGGCGTGGAGCAATCCATTGCTGATGGGAGTGCAAAGTTGTACAGGGACTTTGGAAATCAATTTGGTGGTGTGATGGTTTGCATATGCTTGGCCCAGGGAGTGGCACTATTGGAGGGTGTGGCCTTGTTGGAGGAAGTGTGTCACAGTGGGGTGGGATTGGAGACACTCCTCCTAGCTTCTCCTAGGATGCTCAGTCTGTTCCTGGCTTCCTTCTGGTGAAGATGCAGAACTCAGCTCTTCCTGCACCATGCTGCCTGGATACTGCCATGTTCCCACCTTGATGATAATGGACTGAACCTCTGAACCTGTAAGCCAGCCCCAATTAAATGTTGTCCTTTATAAAACTTGCATTGGTCATGGTGTCTGTTCACAGCAATAAGACCCTAACAAAGACAGAAGTTGGTATCAGGGACTGGGGTATTGCTATGGTGGGCCTTACAGAATCAACCTGAATCCACAGGGGTTCACTGAGACTAAACCACCCCCAGAGAGCATGCACAAGCAGACATAGACCCTCTGCACATATGTAATAGTTACGCAGTTGGGTCTTCATGTGGGATTCCTAACGGTGGGAGAAGGGGCTGTCTCTGACTGTGTGGCCTGCCTTTGGGACCCTTTCCTCTAAGTGGACTGCCTTGTCTAGCCTCAATAGGAGAAGATGAGTCTAGATTTACTGCAACTTGTGCCAAGAGAGGTTGGTATCCATGGGAGGCCTCCCCTTTTATGAGGAGAAAAGAAGGAGTGGTAGATGGGGGTGAGGAGGAAGGAGCTAGGAGGATAGGAGGGAGGGGAAGCTGAGATCAGAACATAAGTTAATTAATTGAAAAAGAAAACAACAAAGGTGAAAATTATTACCTTTGACTGTCTTTGGACCCATGAGTAGGACACTGCTATTATGTGTAACACAGAATCCCCTCCATACTTAGTCTGGGAGCCCCGGAAAAGGTATTGCTCAACTCAGTTATTGCTTCTGAATATTGCACAGATCACTATTTTCTTTCCATTCAAATGGCGTATATGATGTACACTCTTAGGGATCTATTTTCTACCAATGACTTGCAAGATCCAATGGAGAATCAAATTTTCGTAGAGACAGGTTTCATTTAAACCAACCCTCAAAACATCAATCCTACTCTCTTGTACGAAATGCCATGGCTGTGTTCCAGAAGTCCCCCTTGCAAGTGTATGGTGTCTATTTATCATGTCCTGCTATCGTTTCTTTGGAATCTAACATCAATGTATTTCAGGATAAGGGCCTCACAGAGAACAACCCTTGGAAGGAAACGTAGCCAATGGAGGAAACTTGAAGCAGGCTGTGCATGCTTGCTCTTAAAGTGCTTTTGGGAACTGGAGAGATGGCCTAGTAGTTAAGACCTGCTGCTACTCTGGCAGGGGATCTGAGTTTTGTTACCAGCATCTATTTCAAGCATCTTACTTATAACTCCAGCTCCAGAGGATCCAATGACCTCTGTTCTCTGAAGGCAACTGCATTCATTTGCACATAGGCCTTTCCAGATACACATGCATCCATGTAATATTAAACAACAACAACAACCATAAACAATTAAAGATAAAAATGTCTTTAGCACTCAGAATCCTCATCTAAGCCCTGTGAGCATTGAGAAATGTGCAAAACCCAATTCTTTTGGGAATTTGAGAGGAAACTAGGATGCAACATAGAACAAGGGAGGCAGACAACTCCCTTATTTCAGGTGTCATGGTCTATGAGAAAAAGGAAGCAGGGAGCAGACTGAAGGGGATGAAGTGTATGAAACAGACAGAGAAGATGAGTCCAGCACATCCACATGGACTGAGAAATTCACAAAAGGTCATCAGGGGAGACACTTTGAGAAGCCAAGATTTAACTAAAAGGATCAGGCCAAGTTAGACCACAACTATAGACACTCCACAGTGTCAATCTAAGTGTCATGCCTTTTCTACCCACCCTTCTCTGAATATTTAACAATGGTTTATTCTTTGGGTATTGGATAAGGTACTAGATGAGTCTGGGTTCTCAGACACAATAATTGAGACTCTATACATTGACAATTGGGCAAAGAAGATCTAGTCGGAGGGTTTGCAAATAGATTTATACATTAGAGACCATTTCTTTAAAAAGTAGAACTTTATCCATTGTACAGTTGAGGGACATCTAAGTTGTTTCTAGTTTCTTGCTATTATAAATGAAGGTACTATAAACATAACTGAGCAAGCGTCCTTGTGGTATGGTGGAACATCTTTTGGGTATATGCCAAGGAGTGGTATAGTTGGATCATGAGGGAGAGCTACTCCTAATATCCGAGAAACTTCCAATTTGATTTCCAGAGCGTTTGTACAAGTTTGTACTCCCACCAGCAATGGAGAAGTATTCCCTTTGCTCCACATCTTTGCCACATGTGCTATCACTTGAGGTTTCGATCTTAGCTATTATGATGGGTGTAGAATGGAGCTTCAGCGTTATTTTGACTTGCATTTCCCTGATGACTAGCAATGTTGAACATACCTTCAAGAGCTTCTCAGCCGGTCGAGATTCCTCTGTTGAGAATTCTGTTTAGTTATGTACCTCATTTTTTAATTGGATCATTTGGCTTCTGGTGTCTAACTTCGTGAGTTCTTTGTAAATTTTGGATTTCTCTGTCATATGTAGTTAGTGAATAAAACAGTGTGGTCTGTCTAAGTAAAGGTGAATCCTCAGAGAATTCCTTGGAGCTTACTGGGAAATTGTGGACTTAAAAATTTGTCACGCACGCACACACGTACACATATGATGGCATGTTCGTGGGGTTAATTGCGGGTACGCACCATGGCTTACATGTGGATGTCAGAAGGTAATCAACCTTGAATGTAAGTTCACACTTCTCTGTGATGGGACCACTTTGTTCATCTTTGAGTATACCAGGCTAACTGTCCCACGTCATTCTGGGATTTTCCTATCTCCACCTCTCATCTCAGCATAGGAGCACCTGGATGTGCCCTACCATCTTTAGCTTGATATGGGTTCTGGGGATTTAAAACAAGGCCTTCATGCTCGTGTGGCAAGAGCTTTATCCATTGAGCTACCTCTCAAGCCCCAGCAAAGGATGACTCAAAATTTCTGTATATATTTCCCCTTCCACAGAAATGTTAGCTCCTTACACTAAAATGTATATGTGTACGTATATGATATATATGTACATGATGTATATGAATATGCATATGTATATGATGTATACAATGTGTACAATGTATGTGATGTATATGATGTGTATGTATATGATATATAGGTTATATATGATGTAAAAATGTATATGCATGTATATGTATATTTATATGTTTATGATGTATACACATGTGTATATGTATGTATATACACATTATATAAAATACACATATTATAGTGTATATATATCTATAAATCTTAGAGAAGCAACAGTATTCTTGTATAATACTGCAACAGTATAAGTGTGCAGTTTTCACACTTATAAAAATTCTGAAAATGTGCATCATAGTATGCTGATTAGAACTCTATGGTTTAAATCATGCTTAGCTTTGAATCACACAATAAAGAGTTTTCCTTTAGTATAAGAATTCCTTCCATTGTCAGCTGATGGAAATTCCCTCCGATATCAGTAAATGAAAGAGAATCTTGATGCTATTAGCCTCTCTAATTTAAAAAAAAAAGTTCAGCTTCTTAAAGATTGACCAAGAATTCCCAGAACAGAATTAAAGTTGTGCAAAAACGGTCTTAATAAAATAAGTCCCTGCTAATGAAGGTTCATTTTACACGCTCCTAGAATTCTAAATCAAGTTAAATTCTCTGGGAAAATACCTTTAAGACTTAAATGGTTGCACCCCACACTAAGAGGAGGAGTGGATATTTAATCAATGTAGCTATACAAATTGAGTAATTTAGGGACAAAGTGAATGAGAGTAGAAGTCTGCTGGAGGAGGTTTAATTATCTGATTTAGCAGAATAGGTTGATTAAATCTACTAAATCATAGTCTGTTCTCTCTTTGCATCCAAATACAAAGAAACCAGACAATTTTTTCCCCTCGCCTGAGAACTTTATCAGTTCCCTATGAGAGATGGAGGTAGGAGGGGGAAACTGGGGAGTGCCATTTTGACGTCACCATATACAGATTGCTTTAATAATTCAGAAACTAATTGCCCTCCTGGCTCTAACTGCAATTGTAGCAGGCTTCATCCAGGACCTCTGAAATCTTTCTGTTCAACTAACTGGATGTTATTCTCTGTCTAAAAGGGAGGACTATTCCTAATTCTTGATTTCTCACAATAGGACTAACATCCTTCCCAACCATCCAAGTTATAAAACCAAGTCTTGCCCCTCCTCAACCAGTTGGCATTTTGAACGGTCATTGAATCGCTATGCCCTATAAATAGGCATCGAGCTCTTTTTCCCCCCTCATTGACTACTGTCAACTCATTAATTTACACTATTAGTTCTTACATGGACAAAAAGTACAGAGGGGATCATGGGATGATTAGTGGTAATTGTCAATTTGACAGAATTTAGAATTAGTCGGGATATGAGCCCTTGAGCATGCCTGAGGTGGATTAGTTTATGCTCACTGATCTGAGAAGACCAGTCTTAATTGTGGATGGGAGCATTTCTTGGGTTGTGTCCTGGACTCAATGAAAAGGAGAGATGCAGCTGAGTGCTCTCAGTCACTGACTGCGGACATGTGACTAGGAACTTAAAGCTCCTGGCTCTGTGACTTCTCTACCCGGATGCAGCTTTACCTGGCACTTTGAGCTAAGCAAAGCTTCCGGATGAGCGAGCCTTCTGCCTTCTACATCACGAGGCTTTCAATGTACGCCTCATCTCTGAGACTTCCTTTATCCAAGTACTCATTCTTCCTCCCTTCCCTCCTTTCCTCTCCACTTCCTCCTCCCCCACCTCCGTCCTCTCTCCCCACTTCTCTTCTGTATTCCAGGCTTTAGCTTCGACATAGCTGAGGCGGACATTGAATTCATGATGGCCCCGTTGCTGCCTCCCAAGTGTTGTGATTACAAACACGAGCCCCGATTCCATTCATTTCTTTTCCTAAAATAAAAAAAAAAATTCAAACACCATTTCTTCTAATAAATCATAGTTCAGCAAATATCGTAAGACTCTCGTTCCACATTACTTGATCAAGGTGAGATTTCCTTTAGAATTTTCCCCATTTCCTGTCTGTTCCTTATGCTTCTGGAACTTTCCCCACTAAGTTATCTTTCTCAGAAATATTGAACTCTGCCCCTCTGGAGGGGCCTGCTTCCCCTCCTCCGTGATGGCCGCACTTTGAACTCCTGTGGCACCTCCCTGTTCTGTGTTCATCTTCTTTGGTCACTTGTCCTTTGAGGGTTTCAGTTCCTGTCTACAATTCATTCTCTGACAATGAGATTAAGCATGAAAAAGTTCGTATGTGCAATGCTTCTGAATGAAACATTGGTCTAATACGTTTTATTTCCCTCATGTATCCTTGGGAAAGCAAATGTATATATACATATATTTAATGTATTTATATTTAATATCAATATATTTAATGTATACATATATTTGATAATATAATTCAATAATTATTAAATATATAATTTAATATATAATTTACATTATATATAATTTCATAGTGTATTTTTTATATATGTATATATATGACTTGATGAAACCTAAACCCAGGCATTTAATTTCATATTCTTTAATTTTCTTCTTATAAGGTGTTTATTCACTTACGTGTTTTATAAGCATATTATCTTATTAATCAAAAATGTTTCTTGACATTTTCACACATGTATTCTAAATAGCCTTAACTCTAATTTTCTGTCCTAGTTGTCATGTCTTTGAGTCAGGGGTGACACCTTGAATGTAGAGCCCCTGTCAGAAAACCTTTGTGCAGGGCCCTTGCAAAGTCAACTGGAATTCTGAGGAATATTTCCTTCTGAGGATAGGCCTTCTAAACCAGGCATGGTCTCCGCTTACCATTCTCTGTAGTCTAACCATCAGAAATAGTTCTGCTAAACATTCCTATCTCCTGGGTGTGGACTGGGCAAACACCGTGTGATTTTTAGTTCAGTGGTTAGTTCAGTGGTCCTCTCTGGCACTTACTTTTTTCTAAGTGGGTTGACTCTTAACAGTTAACTATGTTCAGCCATTCACCAATATCGCGTCCCTATAAAAGCATCCGTTAAGAAAACTTGAGCATAATATATGGGTTAAGTAACAGTTAGGAAGCTTGTTTCTCATTGTTGGTCCCAAGAGACTTGTAGGGCACTGCATTGGAGACAAGGATATTTATACAATCAGAATTCTGTCTCTCTATGGCTAATTTCTAATAGAAATGGCACAAAACACAAGGGATTATAATCTGGGCCCCAAAGAGGGCCTCTGAAATCGACATTAGTTTGTTTAAATATCCATTAATCCACCCTAGATTCCTCATTAGGGATGGACTTGTGCTTCCAGAAGATGTGCCGTAAATCAAGCCAAGTCTATGAGGCCTAATAGTATCATTGGAGATCTCACCCCCTTTATACTTCTGTAGAGTTTCACTTAACTTCTATTATTATTGTTTTATTATTATTATTTGTGTCTGTGACTTATTTCAATTATTATTATTGTTTTATTATTATTGGTGTGTGACTTCAATTATTACTGTTATTACTGTTGGTTTTATAATAGTAGTAGTAGTAGTGTGTGGTATGTGTATGTTTGTACGTGTGTGTTTGTACGTATGGTGAGTGGGAGTGCATACATACATGTAAGTCAGAAGACAACTTTGTGAACTCAAGTTTCCTCCTTCGACTGTGGGTTCCAGCTGAACTCTTGTATTTGGGTTTGTATAACAAGCTATTGTACCTGCCATTTCTCCAAGTCCTGAGTTTGCCTTATTTTAAAGATAATCACTGATATATATATATATATATATATATATATATATATATATATATATATATATATATAAGTGAGGCGATGATGGGCAAGGGAGTTTTATCTCTAAGTAGCCAGTACTGGAGCTGTATGTAAAAGGGCTGGGTAAGAACTATGCCTGAACTTTTTGGGTTTCATCTATGGCAGTTTTTTTTCAAGTTCATTTAAGAATGTAATTGTTGTCAACAAGTCATCAGCAAACACAGTAAAAAACAGTTAGTCATGTTCCCCCAAGAAGATGAACATGGTAATGTTATGCATGGACAACACTTACAGACAGTTTTACCAAGAAGACACTGATGCCTGTGTGGCCACAGAGGAGGGCAGAGCAATGCAAATGGCCCATGCTTTTGAAAGAGGATTCTGGGAACAACTTAAAAGGGAGAAGCATTTGTTCTTGGCTTCTTCATTCTAATCCCAAGCAGAAAGTATTCCTACCAAAATGAATGGGGAATGCAGGCAATTAGAGAGTGTGGAATTTAGCCTTTGATTTATTTCCCCTTTGATCTCTGATCATCATGGCCCACAGCAGGTATGAATTTTATTAACTCCATTTGCCATTAGTTCAAGAAGTCGTACATTTCCTCAAAATAAACTCATTTTTAAAAACTGAACGAATGTTTCAAGACTTAAAAATGCAAATATGTCAGAGCTCGGCTATATTCAGCAAATTCCTAGAATCAATCAACCAAGAACAGAGCAATTCCTATTACTGAAGAGGAAAGTGAAAGCCCGCAAATTGAAAGCAGGATGAAAAAGCAAATGTCAAAGAGGGCTCACAGCATCCACTCGAGCCTCTCGCTTTGTAGGACTGCGATGTTTTAATGAGTCCAGTGCATAAGCATAGATAATACTTGATGTAATAGAATTCTGTTTTTCCTCGATAGGACATGAGACATCAAAACCTCCAGAAACGAATCTCAATTCATTGATTATTCTGGATCTGATTAAGCCATGATAATAATAATTTCCATGTTATAATCCTTTCCACTTTACAAGATGCTCTTATGCACTTTATCATATTTTATGTACACACATACACACAATTCCCTAAAACAGTAGGGAATGCACATAATTAATTTCATTTTATAGATTTAAAAAAATAGGGATAGGGAAGTCCCTCAGTCAGTAAAATACCTGACTCGAAAACAGGAAGATTGGAATTCTATCCCCGGAACCCAGCTACAGAAACCTGGTATGGCAGTGCAAGTTTGTAATTCTTGTGCTGAGGAGGCAGCCGTGAGCTCTGAGGAAGACTGTGACTAGTCAGCCTAGCCTGCTCGGTGAGACAGAGCAGTGCTTCTCAGCCTTCTAATCCCACGACCTTTTAATACAATTATTCATGTTGTGGTGACCCCTGACAATACAATTATTTTTGTTTCTACTTCATAGCTGTAACTTTGCTAGTTACTAATTCTGATGTAAAGATCCGTGTTTTCCCATGGCCTTGGGAGACCCCTGTGAAAAAGTCATTTGAACCCCAAAGGGGTTGTGTTCCACAGGTTAAGAACCTCTGAGGTACAAGGTGGTTAGAGACCCTCTCTCAAAAAAGGTAGAGTTTGTCTGAGGAATGACACTGCTACGTAAGGTGGTGTGCTGGCTTCCATACACATGTGCAACTACACACACACACACACAAACACACACACACACACATACACACACACATACACACACACATACACACACACATACACACACACATACACACACACATACACACACACATACATACACACACACACACACACACACACACACACACACACACACACACACACGGCTCTGTTTTCAGTGCCTAGCAAGAAACGATGACGCAGAGGCAAATGTTCCAGTAGTGGGGGAGTAATAGATAAAACACAGTGGAACTTAATGCTGCTTTAATGCCACATATACCTTCCCCCAGCAACCGGTGTGAGACCGGAAACAGCATCTGTCGCTTCTCTGACTTCAGGACACACAGCTCTCTCTTGAGATATGGGTTTTCTTCACCCCAAACTTCAGTCTGTTAAAACTCTTGCTTTGACAAGAGTTGTACAAATCTTAGGTCAAGCATATCATTTCCTTTAGCATGCCCTATCAGAGAACCTTGGCAAACTCATAGTGGGAAAGCAGGAGGAAGGAGAACTGTGGTGTCTTGATCTATAAGAATAGTTAATTAATTATAATTATTAATTCTATTGTTAAGAATCAGACTCAAGCTCTCTCACTCTTTTTCCTCACTCTCACTCTTTTTCCTCACTCTCACTCTTCCTTCCGCTCTTCCACTCTCTCTCTCTCTCTCTCTCTCTCTCTCTCTCTCTCTCTCTCTCTCTCTCCCTCCCTCCCTCCCTCCCTCTCTCTCTCTCTCTCTCTCTCTCTCTCTCTCTCTCTCTCTCCCTCTCTCTCTCTCTCCCTCTCTTCCTCTCCTGGCTTGACATGATAACCTGTGTGTGTGTGTGTGTGTGTGTGTGTGTGTGTGTGTGTGTGTGTTTCTTTCATCCTGTAGGCTTTCGCCCAATTCTCGGTACTGTGTCAGTGCTGGCGCCGACAAATGGAGGTCCCACCGAGATCAGAGAAGAAAGGGGGTACCACCTACGGGACGTCCCTGGAGCCCGGCCGGCATAGGAGAAGGGACGGATTGGAGAGGAAAACCAGAAGTGACTTCAAGTACATCTCTGACACTGATGAGACCTTGGGTGATGTTCTCTGACATCATCAACTATGCTGACAAACCATGAGCTGTGTTGTTTTTGTGCCAGTTTTCCATAGCCGCCTCTTCCAGCATCGTAGTCCTCCGAGACTCATCCCGAACCTGACCCCCAGACTGCCCACATCTATGCTGCCTGACCTCCTTTAAGCCTGCATCCTAGCCTGCGCGCATGATCCGGTCGCCTGGACGAGTTCCGTTCGTGTACATAATTGTGGTCTCTGCATCTGCTCTTGAGTAGTATTCCACAGAGTCCACGGGCTGTTTCCTCCATCCTATCCAGACCCATGACGAGCTTCTTTATATCACCACTTTTGCTGGAGTTTATAAGTCTGTTCTTCAGTTGTATAAAAAGGAAAGATTTCCAACGTACGACGCACAGCTTTCTTCAGCAGCTTTTCTTGTTCTTCACTGTCACCGCGTAA